>NC_091474.1:151890914-152156906 GCF_036971445.1 Narcine bancroftii
TCTGTCACGGTGGCCAGTGGAGAGCTCGCCATATAACACGATCTTGGGAAGGCGATGGTCCTCCATTCTGGAGACGTGACCCATCCAGCGCAGCTGGATCTTCAGCAGCGTGGACTCGATGCTGTCGACCTCTGCCATCTCGAGTACTTCGACGTTAGGGATGTAAGCGCTCCAATGGATGTTGAGGATGGAGCGGAGACAACGCTGGTGTATAATGGATGAATAATTACTTATTTGTTTGTGTTTATTCAATAGAGACATTTGTATTGCTAACTTGCATTCATTGTTGATCTATTTAGCCATTCAGGAGAAGATGGTGTGAAGTTTATTTCCCCCCACTCCCCATCATTCTACAATTAGCTCATATGTTTCCAATGCTGGAACCCTCAGCCTCACCAAAACATCAGCCTCTTCTCCAGCACTAGTGACGTCTGTCCTTTTGAAATCAGTGTCAGTTTGTCTCAATTTCAATCAAAATGTTCTTTATGCGATTGCTCTGACATTGAGATTTTATTATGTCATATGGCAAGAATGTGTAAATGGTACACATCTAATGTCATCACATCCATGAGATTGGAGTATTAAACATCTGTCATTTTCTTGTCAATTTCTATTGGGATTGCAACTGTTTCTCTTATCTAAGTAATTTAATGACCATTTAGAAAATTACTTATTTTTGAAAGGAATGGGCATGAGCAACAGAAGTAATTGCATAGCTTTTAGCATGACACCATGAATAGAAATGTTATTAAATATTGTGACAACAGCCAAGTGCATTGGATTATACAGACTAAATAGAACAAGTTTGGGTCAGATCATACACAGCTTCATGACTGAAAGTAGACCTATTCAACTTTAGAAGCTGTAAGACTTTAAGATCAAGAGTCTATTGTGCACTCATCATTCATTACATTGAATTGGTAATCCATAAGGCCTGTGTTTCTAAAAATTCCTTCCAGAGTTGAGTTATCATGTCTGCTTTCAATATGACTATGGTGTGTGGTTCAGTTTTTTTTCAGTACTCATTCTACTTTAAAGATCATGGCTGCTCATCAGATTAATTCAACCTCTGTAGTCCATGCATGCAGATCTATCAACATAGTTGCACGAGTGTGAATTTTCCAGTGAGACTATCTGACTGAATGAGTGAGGATGGACCCATAGCTTTGATCTTGAGTGTAAAACAAAAACAAAACTTGCATTTCTGTTGCCCTGTTAATAAACAACATTTTGCCAGACAGGAGCATTAAAAAAAGACAATTGCCAGCAAGGTCAGTTTAAGGCAAGGATAGTAGAAATGGTGGCAAGGGAATAATTTAAGAGCTTGAAAAAGATAGTCAACAAATAAAATCAGCAAGGTGCTTGAAGCTCAAACTGAATTGGCAGACATACCTTGGTACTACAAATAGAGGAGGGAGAAAGGCCAGCAATGGATTTGAAAAGATTGAAGATCTTAATATCATTGCTCAACTGAAGTTAGAGAGGATGGAATCGGTGGGATAATGACAACTGATGTAACAGAGGCAGGAGCATCTTGAATAATCTCCATATGGAGAGTGGGATATCCTCCAGATGGAATAACATGGGCATGGTTGAAAGGCCTCAGCAGTAAACTCAGTCAGAGAGGATATGACGTAGATATGGATGTCTCATTGCTGATGCAGACATAGGGAAACTCATCCCACAATGAAATAAACACTTAGACCACCTTCTACAGGGAGAAGACAGGGGTGAAGATAGTGGCTAAGGATCAAAAATTCTGTTGCGAATCAAAGGCTTGCTAATATTAGGTGGCAAGTTCTTCCTTTCCTCTAGCTTTGGGTGTCAGCTTGGTCATTTAGAATCAGTGGAAGGGTTGGGGAGGGTTTGATAGTAAATCGCTAAGTTTTCAGATTGTGGCCCAAAAGCAGTGGGTTGTTGAGGATTTATCGATAGATCTTTTGAGTAAATCAGAGATAACGCAAAAATGGGCAGAGATAACATGTTGGTTAAAGCTACTGAGAAGGTACTCAATGAGGACAGTCAGGATAAAGAGTGCAGAAGGATGGTATCAAGGATATTTTCACTGCTACACACCGATTGAGACAAACAAGGTCTGTCATTAGTGTTGGATGTCATTTGTGAGTGCAGTGATAGGATGAAAACCCAATTGCGGGGATTGAAATATGGATTTGTTTGATGAATCATTGCATTGTTGTTCAGAGCTGATCTGATAGCTTATAGAAATGTCAGGAAAGATGACAAACTCCAGGGGAAATATCTTGGTCCACTGATGGGAGGGAATGGTTTAGAGAAATTAGGCAGGAAGGGCATGGTTTATGATCAGCTTGTTGGCAATAAAGGACACCAGTTCCTAGCCCACAAGCAGGTCCTTAAAACACGATCTATGGATCTGGCTTTAGTTTCCTTTTTAAAAATCTGTGGCAATTGTCTGAGATTTTCTTCCTACCTTGACTCTATCCTTTCTCTTCCGGTCCAGTCCCATCCACCTTGAATCCATTAAACCTCTTGTACCCTTTATCTCTTAAATGGTTTTCAGTCACAACCAGAACAGCTTTATCATTCATTTATAATTCCCTCCACCTCCATCAGGGTTTAAATCATCTGAGGAATCTCTACTTTGACCTTTGGCAGAACTCAACCAGTTCCCTTCACCAACACACTTAGTTGCATCACTAAACTCATTCTTAGATGGAACTATTTTTCTTCCACCCCACTTTCTTCAAATGGGAACTCACACAAGCCAAATCTATGCCTTTCATTTTGTGGTATATATGAAATGGATTTTGCCACAAGGGGGACCAATACATCTCCCTTCTGGGCATTCTGCAGCCCTCAGATCAATATTGAATTCTACAACGTTGGGGGACAATTCATGACGTGGGTGGAAGAGACCAAGGGTGTCAAAATGTTTTTAACTCACAAAACTCTTACTGAGTGAGGTACTTCCAACGGAATGTCCTTTCTGGATGAGCACCAACCAAAACTCCCCTCTTCTTTGGTATGGAGACAAAGCAAGTGATACTTACAAAGCTTCCAAAGCCCTTTTCGTGGGTCAGTGATCTCAAATGACTCACTCTAGTCACTATCCAAGCACAGTATTTATTCTGCAAATAGAACCCTTTTTGTGGGTTAGTCAAACAAAAGTGACCTTCACTCTTTTTTGGTCATGAAGTGGTCTTCTCATTCCTCTATAACTGCAGGAGGAAATCTGTCAGTTTGTCTATAACTACACAATGTGACCCATTGGGCTTCTCATTCCCACAAAGAGCTCTTCACTCTTGTGCTGCCTTCTTAAAATGGCCCAGGAGCAAATTGTGCAATGTCTTTTCAATAAGCTGGTTTCTCCAGGGCTTCTTCTCTTTCCTCTGCAAATGTATCAACTTTAGGAACATGCTGTCTTTGAAGCCTGCTGCCAGTTCACAGTCAATTTCCAAAACCTTCAGGCTTTTGTTAAAATCCATTCTCTTAAAGTGACAGTCCTACACAAATAAAAATGAACTGAAAAATGGGAGCATGACACAGGTAGCATCTGACCAGAATGTACTATCAACCAACTTTGTGGCCTGCTGAAACCAGAAGTCTGTGCAGCCCTAAAACAACATTTAATAAATAATTATCTCATTTTATCCAATGATACTGATAAATTAACAGAATAAGTAAGCAGTGCAGTGATTTATTGCAGCATTATTTCAAATCTGGATAATTACTTTTGGTATTTTTGAGCAAAGGACATGCACATAATCCTAAAGACATTCAAGGGCAAATCTGGATAGGCAAGTGCTGAATCCACTCATTCTTTTCAGTACATTTTACACATTGATTTATATTTTGTGGCCAGTCATTTTAACATTAATTTCCTCTTTTCTTGGTTTGATTCCATGGGCATCTGAATGAAGTTTTTAATTATCTGAGGGGCACTCTCAGATCACCAACTAATAATCTTCTGTCTGAATATTATGGAAAATAATTCATTTTTTTTATTATAAAGTATCACAGTGATTCAAGTCATTATCAATTTCTTCTTGAAGAATCTTGGGATATCCTTCCATCTGAAAATTTTATTATATATAAAATGACTGATTAAAATATTCAAATTAGAAATGTGCCATTTGGCCAATTAGTCTAAATTTGTTTTTCTTTACTACATGAGCACTAGTTCTTGAACTGTTGCAGTCCTTCTCATGAAAATAATCCTTCAAAGCTGTTGTGAAAATACATTAAATTGATTTGGTCATTTATTACTTTGTTTCTACTTCCTTAAAAAAATACATCTAGCAAAGGATTCCAAAGAGATGTTTTGAACCCAAAATGTTGCTTCAGTTTCTTCCACGCTACCATCAAACCTCACTATTAAGCATGTTGTGATATTGGAACTTAAGCCACTGAGGAAATTCTAGGGTCTGGGGTCCACTTCCATCATTCAGATTATATTATTGCCCTCTCCTGCATTCTGCTTCTAAGACCAGGATATGGGTCATGTCATGCACTTTTTTTTTAAAGCAAGGCCATGTCATGCAAGGTGCACAACCCTCCTTAGTACATTGTCCTTTGGAAGTTTCCAAGAAAAAAAAAGAGAAGCAAAATATCTTTGAATTCCTGGTGACATTAGACATCAAATTAAAATAGATTTCTCCATTACAAGCAGGAGAGCTGAAATAATATGGCTCTGAAAATTCCGATTAGGCTCAGACTTTTCTCCTGCCATTTCCTGTTAAATCCTGTTAATTTATTTCTCACCATCTGTAATACTTCCCACAGCTAATTCTCGACTAACTTTTGATAGCTCTTCTTTTGCTCTTTCTGACATTTGTTCAGGTTGGCGGTTCTTGTTCATCACAAATTGTATACAAAAGGAAAATCTGTTTTTAGCTCTTCTAACAATAAGAACGTCAATTACAAAAAGCAAAATGCTATGGATTCAGGAACTCTGAATAATATGTCAAATTAAGAGAATTTTTATCTCATTGAACCACAAGCCGAGAATAAGAGTGCTATCATATAAAGGCAGTTGGTAACCAAGAACAAATCTTGGGTTGCTATGGGATCAGAAGAATGGAGCATTGCTAACCTGAATTAACATTCAAATAAAGAGCAACAAGGTAAAACCATCATGAAAAAACAACTTTGAACCAGCCACATACTGCACCATTATAGGTGCAGGCAGAGCAGAGGAAAAAAAAATCAAAAATTATGCATGAAAATCACAAATAAATTATGACCTAAGCAACTTAAGAGCTATAATGATTTCTGGTTGTATCACTGCGATTAGGGCAGTCAGTTCTTCGATGTCCAGATCTTTGAATATTGATGATTTGATCATTGATAATCAATTTAGGCTATTGGACCTTCAAAGACTCCAGTAAAGGTTTGATTGTTTTTTTTTGTTCAATCTGTGTATTGAAAATTGAGTAGGTTTTAAAAAAAAAAATCTGCTTGGAAAATGCTATATGGTATCATTAAATAAAGAATAGGGAAATACCTGGAATGAAATGTGTCCATCAGGCAGACACAGCATGAATTCAACAAAGGCAGGTTGTGCTTGACAAACTTACTGGAGTTTTTTTGAGGATATAATGAGCACAGTAGATAGAAGACATTGTTTACCTGGGTTTGCAGAAGGCACTCCATAAGATGCAGCATAAAGGACTTATCCATAAGAAAAGGATTTATACATTGAATGGTAGGCAATTGAGGAGTGCAGAGCAACAAAGGGATTTAGGAGTTATGGTAAATAGTACCCTCAAGGCTGATACTCAGGTAGATGGTGTGGTGAAGAAGGCATTTGGAATGTTGGCCTTCATAAATCAGAGTATTGAATTCAAGAGTAGGGAGGTTATGATGAAATTGTACAAGGCATTGGTGAGGGCAAATTTGGAGTATTGTGTACAGTTTTGGTCACCAAATTATAGGAAAGATATAAACAAAATAGAGAGAGTGCAGAGAAGGTTCACGAGAATGTTGACAGGATTTCAGGGTCTGAGTTACAGGGAAAGGTTGTGCAGACTGGGGCTTTTTTCTCTGGAGCGTAGAAGATTGAGAGGGGACTTGATAGAGGTGTTTAAGATGTTGAAAGTGACAGACAGAGTAACTGTGGATAGGCTTTTTCAATTAAGAAAGGGGGAGATTCAAACTAGAGGACATGGTTTAAGATTGAAGGGGGAAAATTATAAGGGGAACATGAGGGGAAATTTCTTTACGCAGAGGGTGGTGGGAATGTGGAATGAGCTTCCGGCAGACGTGGTTGAGGCGGGATCATTGGTTACGTTTAAGGAAAGACTGGATCGTTACATGGATAGGAGGGGACTAGAGGGGTATGGACTGGGTGCTGGTCAGTGGGACTAGGAAGGTGGGGATTTGCTACGGCATGGACGAGTAGGGCCGAACTGGCCTGTTCTGTGCTGTAAATGGTTATATGGTTAAGAGTTAGGGCTAATATATTAGCATAGATAGAGGATTGGTTAACCAATAGAAAACAGAGAATAGGGCTACAGGGGTGTTTTTCTGGTTGGCAATCAGAGAGTGGGATGCCACAAGAGTCAGTGCTGGGCCCGCTTCGGCTCAAAATATACATTAACAATCTGGAAGAGAGGACAGAGTGCGATGTATTGAAGTTTGCTGATGACACTAAATTGAGTGGAAAAGCAAATTATGGAGAGGATACGGAAGCATGCAGAGAGATGCAAATAGGTTAAGTGAGTGGGCAAGTGCCTGGCTGATGGAGTACAATATTGGTAAATGTAAGGTTATCCACTTTAAAGGAAAAATGGATGATCATATTATTATTTAAATGGAAAGTACTTGCAGCATGCTGCCATGCAGAAGGACTTGGGAGTGCTTGTGCATGAATTGCAAAAGGTTGGTTTGCAGGGGCAGCAGGCTATCAAGGTGGCAAATAAAATGTTGGCCTTCATTGCAAGAGGGATTGAATTTAGGAGCAGGGAAGTAATGCTGCAACTGTATATAGTGGTGAGGCTGCATCTGGAGTAATGCATGCAGTTCTGGCCTCCTTACTCAAGGAAGTAAATACTGGCTTTAGATGCAGCAAAGAGGAGTTTCACCAGGTTGATTCTAGAAATGAGGGGCTTGGCATATGAGGAGAGATTGAGTCATCTAAAATTTAGACATACAGCATGGTAAAAGGCCTTTTCAGGCCATGAGCCATGCTGCCCAAATCCACACAATTGACCAACTCCCCCAGTACTTCTTTGAAAGGTGGGAGGAAACCAGATCACCAGGGGAAAATGCAAACAGACACAGGGAGAATGTACAAACTCCTTACAGATAGCCCTGAATTCAAACCTGGGTCTCGATCGCCAGCACTGAAACAGCATTGTACTAACCACTTCATAAATTAAATTTTAATTTTTTTAATATTTCGACATTCAGCAAGGTAACAGGCCATTTCGGGCCATGAGTCCATGCCGCCCAATTTACAACCAATTAACCTACACCACCAGTATGTTTCGAACAGTGGGTGGAAACCGGAGCCCTCAGGAAAAACCCACGCAGACGTGAGAATGTAAAAACTCCTTACAGACAGTGCGGGACTTGAACCATGGTTCTGTTCGCTGGTGTTGTACAGGTGTTGCGCTAACCGCGATGCCAACTGCGCCACCCTAAAGGGGATCTTGTAGAAAATTATAAAATTATGAAAGGCATAAATAAGATAGAGGTAGGCAAGTTGTTTCCCTTGGTAGGTGAGACAAGGACTGGGGACATAGCCTTAAGATTCAGGATAGTTGATTTTGGATTGAGATGAGGAGGAATTGCTTCTCCCAGAGTGTGGTGAATCTATGGAATTTTCTGCCCATTGAAGCAGGAGGCTACCTCACTAAATATTTTTAAGACTCTGCACTCACCTGGACATTGTCCATTCCCCACATACCTGCCCTGGCCCCCTTCACCCCCACACGCAACAAGAACAGGATTCCTCTTGCCCTTACATACCACCCCACCAGCCTCTGCATCCAACACATCCTCCTCTGCCATTTACTGCCACTTACTACATGATCCCACCACTAGACATATTCCTCTCTCATCCTCTCGCCATTTTCCACTAGGACCGCTACCTCAATAACTCTCTTGTCCACTCCACCCTTCCTTCCAATTGTCCTCTTGGGACCAACCCCTGTGACTGCAGGAGATGCTCCATTGAGCCCACACCTCCTCCCTCAGCATAATTTGGGGCCCCAAACAGTCCTTCCAAGTGAAGCAACATTTCACTTGTGAATTAACAGGGGTCATTTACTGCATCCGGTGCTCCTGCAGTGGTCTCCTCTACATCAGAGAGACTGGACGCAGACTGGGAAATTGCTTTGTTGAGCACCTCAGCTCTGTCGCAATAGCGTGGATCTCCCAGTGGCCTCTCATTTCAATTCCCCATCCCATTCCCTAGTCCATAGTCTCATGTACTGCTAGACTGAGACCACTTGTAAATTGGAGAAACAATACTGCACCTTCTGACTGGGAACCCTCCAACCAGATGGTTTTAATATCAATTGAAATTCTCTGACTTTTGTTAAATTCCCCCCCCCCCCCCCACCCACCCCCCGATTCTTTTGCTTTTACTTTGGCATTGAGGTCTCTTGCCAGCCATATTTGGGTAATTTTTCCATTAAAATATTTATTATTTTTTGGAATGTACTCATGCAATATTTATCCAGTATACCCAATTTTTAACCAATATACCCAATTTTTCCATTCACATTTATTTTTTTGGAATATACCTGTCCTGCACTTCCTTTATTTCTCACAGAAACTCCAGCCATTGCTGCTCTGCCACCCTCCCTACCAATATGCCTTTCCCATCAATTTTTTACAAATACCTCTGTCATCCCCTTTGTTCCACTGGTATACTCACACCTCTGATTTCAGTTTCTCCATCTCAAACCACAGGGCAAATCCTATCATATTATGATCACTGTCTCCTCCGGGTTCTCTTACTCTCATTGCCCTCTCCAACTCTGGTTCACTACACAATACCCAATCTAGAATTGCCATTTCCCTGGTTGACTCAGCCACAAGCTGTTCCAAGAAGCCATTCTGAAGGCACTCAATAAATTCCTCATTTTGTGATTCAGTACCAACCTCATTTTCCCAATCAACCTGCAGAATGCAATCCCCCATGACTATTGTATCAATGCCCTTTTTCATGTTTTCTCTATCTCCCTCTGTAGTTTGTATGCCACATCACGACTTCTGTTCGGAGGCCTTTATGCAACTCCCATCAGGGCCTTTAACCCTCACAGTTTCTTAATTCTACCCACAGGGATTCTATATCTTCTGATCCAATGTCACCTCTCTCCAAAGATTTAATTCAATTTTTAATGAGCCAAACTATCCCAACTCCTTTGCCTACCTTCCTGTCTTTCCAATACACTGTGGATCCATGGATTTTAGTTCTCAATTGTGGTGGGGTTTTTTTTCAGCCACGACTCAGTGATGGATGCAATGTCATCCCTGGCAACTTCCATCAGCACTAATAGATGATCAACCTTATTTCTTGCACTGTAGGCATTTAAATAGAAAAATTAGTACGGTTTTGTTTCAATTTTGTTTCCAAAGTAAATCCTTAGGCTTGCCATGTTCCCCTATTGACTGTCTGTCCATCATCACAGTCTCAATACATAGTGTATCGACTTATATACCTTCTCAATTCATTGCCCTCTCATTCTGGTTCCCATTCACCAGCCAAACTAGTTAAAACCACCCCCACCTCCAGGATATTAGTCTCTCTCTCAATTAGGTGCAACCCAACCTTTTTGTACAGTTCCTATCTTCCACAAAAGAGATCCCAATTCTAAATCACATATCTAAAACCCTTTCCACTGCACCAACTCTTCAGCCAAACATTTATCCGCCATAACTTCCTATTTCTGCATGTGGCAGAGAAAGAAATCCAGAGATTACCTCCCTTAAGGTCCATCTTTTTAGCTTCCTTCTGTACTCCCTAAATTCCCTCTTCAGGATCACATCACTTTTCCTGTTTATGTCATTGGTACCAACATGGATGATAACATTGTGCTATTCTCCCCTCCCATTTGAAAATGCTATGGACGCAATCTGAGATGTCCCTGATCCTGGAACCGGGAGGCAACATACCATCTGGTTCTCTTGTCTTCATTGAACCTCCTATCTGTTCCCCTATTGAATCCCCAAACACTATAGGCCTCCTCCTTCCCCTCTGAGCCAAAGGACTAGACTCCGTGCTAGGCATTTGACCACTAAAACTTGTCCCTGTGAGATCATTCCCCCCACCCCCACAGTAGTATCCAAAACAGTATATTTATCATTGAGGGGAATGGCTACAGGGATGCTCTATGCTGACTGTCTATTCTCCTTCTCTCTCCTAACAGCTACCCAACTACCTGACCCTTGCCTCTCTGGTGTGACTGTCTCCTTGTAGTTTCAGTCTATCACCCCCTCTGCCTCTGAACGATCCAGAGTTCATCCAGCTCCAGTTCCCCAAAATGGTCCGTAAGGAGCTACAGCTGGATGGATGCACCTCTTGCAAGTGTTGTCATCAGGGACACTTGTACTCTCCAAAATTTACCACATGCTGCAATTGGAGCTTACCACTGCCCTGGGTGTCATCTCTACTACCTACTCTGGGTTATTAAGAAAAGGACATCCTCATCCTTTGGTCACTGAAGCCTCTTGAACCAAAGCCTCTAATTCACCACTCCTCAACTGGGCCACTGACACTTTGGCCACTCCAACAATCGCTGCTCTGCTTTTGCCTACTTTAATTTTATTTGTTCCTGCAAATGAATTGCAATTTGATTGGTCCACTAAAGTGCTGAGCCCTGTGAACACTCCTTTTTAAATTCTTTTCCATGACCTGTGTGTTACTCTCATTGCTGAAGCAGTTGAAGGTGGTTGGGACAGGACACTGCCCTAAAAATACTCCATCAGTGATGACCCTGGACTGACTTCTTCAAACCATGCCCACCACCTTCCTTTGTGCAATGTGTGACTCTGACCTATGGTGTGCTTTCCACCTTGGTGGACATCAACCAGGATCCTTGATGCAGCTTTGTTAAATGCATCTTTGTTGTCAGGAGCTCTTTGGTTCATTTTGAAATCAGGACTGAAGAGGTCTGGAGCTGCCTGGTCCAGGCAACATCAAAACTTGATATTAGTAACATTATCGACAATCCTTCTCTTTGCTGATAATTGAGTGGGAACTGATTTGGTATTATTAGCTGGGTTAGATTTTTCTGGTGTTCAACGAAACCAGCAGTGTTCTGCATTGTCAGGTAGATGTCACTATTGCAACTTTGCTGGAACAGCTTGGCTGAATAAACAGTTTGTTTTGGAGTTCAAATCTTTAGTACTGCAGCTGGACCTTCAGCATATCAAGTACACTTAAGCCTTTCTTGACATCACCGGGAGTGAATAAAATTGGCAAGGACCAATCTCTGTGGTCGTGCCATCTCAGGAGGGCACCAAGGTGGATTGTGAACCTGGCACTCCTGAACGTATTTATGAGCATTTCAACCATGCCTTTTGCATTCCCATGCCAGGCTCTGCCATCATTGAGGAAGGAAACGCCCTTTTAGTTGTTGAATTGTTTACCACCATTCATGACAAGATGTGGCAGAATTTCAGAGACTTAATCTGATCAGTTGGTTGTGCGATATTATTTCTGCAACTTATCCTATTTCCTTTCGATATTGAATGTCAATCAATCCATGGGAAAGTGCATCTGAAACAGGTGGAGGAAAAGGTCAAGTTTATCCCTTATTCTACCATAGACTCCTTCTGAAAGCTATGTTCTTCCAGACAAGACAGCTTAGTCATTGGTGGTGGAAGCAAGCTATGATTGATAATGGAAATTGAGGAGCTTGACCTTACTATTTCAGTGCTTCTTCCAATAGTTGTCCAAAATGAAGGAGCACTGATTCATCTGATAAGGAGGATGGTAGGTCATAATCAAAAAGAGGTTAGCTTGTCATTTAAAACACATCTTAAGGCTTCATGAGATATTGAGGACTTCCAATGCATTCCCTTCATTTGGTATACTGCAGTACTGCCACCTCTTGTGTGCCTGTCCTTATGGTGGAATTGTGAAGGAGCAGTTCACCACATGATGGCCACATATGATGCCCTGAGAAAGCTATGCCCAGCCATTCTTTGATTGGTCTGTGGGACTGTGCTCTCAAATTTAAGTACCCCCAGGACTTAGGTCCCTGTGCAGAGGACTACCTTGACTGGACCAGGGTTGTCTCCGCTCCATCCTCAACATCCATTGGAGCGCTTTCATCCCTAACGTCGAAGTAGTCTCCGCTCCATCCTCAACATCCATTGGAGCGCTTTCATCCCTAACGTCGAAGTAGTCGAGATGGCAGAGGTCGACAGCATCGAGTCCACGCTGCTGAAGATCCAGCTGCGCTGGGTGGGTCACGTCTCCAGAATGGAGGACCATCACCTTCCCAAGATCATGTTATATGGCGAGCTCTCCACTGGCCACCGTGACAGAGGTGCACCAAAGAAGAGGTACAAGGACTGCCTAAAGAAATCTCTTGGTGCCTGCCACATTGACCCCCACCAGTGGGCTGATCTCGCCTCAAACCATGCATCTTGGCACCTCACAGTTCGGCGGGCAGCAACCTCCTTTGAAGAAGACCGCAGAGCCCACCTCATTGACAAAAGGCAAAGGAGGAAAAACCCAACACCCAACCCCAACCCACCAATTTTCCCCTGCAGCCGCTGCAACTGTGTCTGCCTGTCCCGCATCGGACTTGTCAGCCACCAATGAGCCTGCAGCTGACGTGGACTTTTACCCCCTCCATAAATCTTCGTCCGCGAAGCCAAGCCAAAGAAAGAATCTGTTGCCTATTTCAACTGAGCAGTCAAGATACAAGCAAGTAGCCAGGCCATTTCAGAGAGCAGTTAGCAGTCACCAGTCACTTTGCTGTGAGGACAAAATTACATATGGGCCTGACGATGTCAGATTTCCTCTCCTGAATATTAATAAAGCAGTGGGATTTTTACAACAGTTCTGTTGCTTCATGGTCACGAATGTTGTAGACTGGCATTAAAAAAAAAGTATTAAATCAATTTGCATTTCACAATTGATATAAATGGATTTCAACACATATTGGGTCACACTGTTCTAGCAACTTAACCAATCCCTCACCACCATCTTTGTAAACCTTCAAGCACCAATCAAAAGCACGGTTATGATATAATTATGAATAATTCCTTTGAGGGGAAACTTTCCTTTGACTGGGTCAAATATTGTGGGGGAATAAGGGAATAATTTCTCCAATTATAACTCAACAAGTTCTTTAGGTTATGTCCTATACTCACCATCTTCCTTGGTGTCCCATCCTCCATCAGAAGGCCAGAAATAGGGGTACCTACAAAGGTTTGTGCAAGATTCTGCAATATTGACAAGATCTCAGATAAGAAAGCAGTGCAAGGCCACCTTATTGCAAGGACTGGAGAACTTCCAGTCCTTGAAAAGGGGGTCAGGCCCAAAACATTAGTAATACATCTTTACCTCCGATAGACGCTGGAGGTCGGCAGAGTTCCTCCAGCATTTCTCTGTTTTGGCTGCAATCATAGCGTCTGCAGACTTCAATGCTTCACACAGTGGCAGATTAACTACCAACCAGGTTCCTAGGCTGATCTTTAGTAAGGCCTCCCCCTGATCTTGCCCCTCTGCCCCGCCTTTTGTTTGACTAGAATAAATTGACATTGTTTCATTAAATACTTATTTTAGGTGTCTCAAGAGTGGTCAATATCGACCTCTAGGGGTGGATGGGACTATCCAAAGGGTCAAAAACTGCTAGGGAGGGGTCAATTGAACTTTTGGGGACAAAATAATTGTAGAGCCTGACGTCCTGACTCCTGCTGGGCCCCCCTTCCTCCCTAGGCTTAATCCTACTTAGCCTAATGGTTAATCAACCACTAGTTTCACTCCAATTTCTAGGCATGTGACTTACAATGACCATCTCTACCACAAGGTAGTCTAGACCCTTTTTTCTGACATTTACTGACATTATAATTCCTGAGATTCAACTGTTCAGTAGGCTATAAGAAACTAAAGGAGGTACATGGCATGCTTGTCCTCATTGGGCAGGCAATTGAGTATAAGATTAAGGAAGTAATGATGCAGCTGTGTAAAACTTGGTCAAGTTGCACTTGCTGTGCAATTCATGTCACCCATTACAGAAAGAATGTGGAAGCTTGGAAAAGGTATAGAAGAGATTTACCAGAACTTTGCCTGGAATGAGGATATGAGCAAGAGTAGAGGTTGGACAAATTTAAGTGCCCTCTCTGGAAATATTAGAGGGGAGACAAAATAAAAGTTTATAAAATCACAAGAGGCATTGATCAGGCAGATAGTCAGAATAGTTTTTCAAAGGTAATCATATACTAAAGGACTTGTGTTTACTGTGGGGGGGTGGGGGGCAGGGGAGGAATTACTTTTTTTAAAAAATATATACACAGAGGATGTTGGGAGCCTGGAATGGCTCCCAACAGTAATTGTGGAAGCAGACACGATAAGTGGCCTGTTTCATGTGCATGCAACGAAGGTTTAGTTTCATTTGGGCATCGTTTCTCAGTGCAATTTTGTGGGCTGAATGACCTTTTCTTGTGCTGCACTGTTCTGTGTTTATCTGAATGAGCTACTTAAATGTTATGTTTTTAGAAGTTTAATATTCTGTGATGATCCAAAACATTACTCTCCTCAAACAGGATGAAATATTCTCCATTTGCCTGGATGAGAGAACTTCAACAATGTCGCCAGTATAAAAACAAACTACTTGAATGACACCTATAATGCTGCCTGAAGCATTCCCTCCCCCACCATCAATAGTCTGTGGTCACAGTAGATGCTATTTCAGATTCTTGCTAAGTCTTCTCCGATTGCACCTCCGCACCCATGACTCCCTCAATCGTCAAGGTTCTAGGTTCAAGGATCCTTTTATTGTCACATAATAATACATAAAAATGTAATATACATTGATATACTTCAACTTTAGTTTGCCGTAAGGGCCTTTGCCTGGTGCTCCTAACAATAACAGAAAGAAACAAAAGGGAGTCACTTCAGAAAAATTGTGTCCGTGGATTCACCTCCAGCACTCCCTCAGGCCCTACAGCTGTACAAACTCGTGTTCAAACCATTGGCAACCCAAACTGCAGGTCCAAACATCTGATGCAATCAGGAGGCCTTCAGCGCCCGAGGCACCTTAGGGACCCTTTTTGTCCTCAGTACTCTCTTGAATTCTGGTTCCAGCTTGTGGCCTGTGTGGGTTCTTCAACAATGTCGCAGGCAGCCCATAGCCTGCATGGGTCTTTCAACCACTGAGCATCTAACTGGTCCACTGCTGTGGTCACATTCCCTGTTAGGCCATGCTTCTCTTTCTCAAATAGGAGGTGTTCTCCCCCTTCTAGTGCCCTGTGCCAGTTCACTGCTCCTTGGAGTCGGCATTCCCCTGCGGTACACTGCCCAGCTCAGGCACCACCATCTCGGGGGCAGACCTCCATGGTTCAGGATTAATTAAAACACCATCAGCTCCTTTAACAAGCCTGTACTGAGCTGCCAGTATCATGACCAGGCAGTAGGACCCTGCGAAGCAGTAGTGTCTCTGCTCCCCACTCTCCCGGGACCGCACCAATGGCAATGCTGCTGTTACAGCAGCTTTGGCAGTGCCAGCATTACCAACGCTAAGTTTCCCTCCAAGTCACACATCACCTTTACTTGAACACATTTCTCATTACGAGGCCTTCAGAAAATATTTTGGGGGTCTTCACAGACAAATGTTAGTTGCTAAGGGACTCCATTGATTTTCAAGTCAGGGTCCTGAAATACAATTGAACTGGAAAATTAACTTTGCTCTGGCATAAAATCTTATCTTTCGTACTTATCCTTGTACTAGCGAGAGATAGATTACATCAAGATTCCCAATGTAAATGCAAGACCTTGTAGAGTCACCGAAATAAAATTGAGTTATATGAAGATCATTCTGGTGCAAGTACACAAGTGAGTAATTAACATTCCAACAGCAAGAGTGACTTAGTTTCACTACACAAGCATTTAGCCTTCCAGAGATGCAGAGTGACATTTTATGAAAGGTTAGATTTGCTAGCTATATATTTGCAAGAAATTGCAGGCAAAAAGCAAATATAAAATTGAGAATCATTTCTTTGGGGTGTTATGGGATGTTAGCTCAAAGTGGGGGAAAAATTACTGTAGAAAATATATATTATTGCTTATTTCAAAATATCTGTTTAGTTTATTCTTAAGTTTTGCATATTCAAATTGCTGTCTATTTTAAAGCAATGAAAAAAAGAAAATCATCCGTAAATTCTCATTTTGTATTCATAGTGCGAACACCAAACAAAAAGACTGAATATGTAGCAGTGTCCTTCCTTGCTGATGAATGGTTTAATGTGTCTTTTTCTTCCTGCAGTGCAGTAAAGAAATTGTGGAGATAGCAGTGAGATAGGCACAAGTGGGAAATACAGTGTAATTACTTGTTATGCACCATAAAAGAAGTATGTGATGAGAATAGTTGATGACTAAGTGTATGCGACACAATTGAAGTAAGACAGATTCTGCATTAAATGAATGCTAAGTCTAAACATGCTCCGGCCCTGGTTTTCAGATCAGGAATAAAATGACATTTTACAGGACTACAAATCTTATTGAAAAACAAATGTGCTATAAAAGTCATATCCTGGCTAACATACTGAGGCTGTTGCCAGTGAGATAAGCAGGAAAGGAGAGTTGATCATGGAATCATACAGCACAGAAACAGACTGTTCAGCCCACACTGATCACCAACCACCCTTTATACTAATCTTGCACTCATCCCAGTTCATTATTTCCACATTTCCTTCACATCTCCTTAAATTCTGCCACCCACTCTCACACCAGGGGCAATTCGCAGCTCCAGTGACCCAAATTCAATCATGAACTCTGATGCTATTTGGTGGAGTTTGGACATTCTCCCTGTAAACATACAGGTCTCCACAAGTGCGATGGTTTTCTTCTGAATGCCAAGGTCTTGCAGGTCACTGTAAACTGCTAGCAGCATGCAGGTGAATTGCAGAATGTGGAAAGGGGAGAATTGATGGGAATAAAGTGGGATTAGTATAGGATTAGTACAAGTTTGATTGTTCCACTGATTTGGTGGGATGAAGAAGCCCGTTTCCATATTGTATTATCTTTGTGAAGGTATTTTTTAATTACTCTTGAATGCATTGAAATTCTGTGCTTACAAAATTGGATTAAATAACACTGTTGTCTAAGTGGTGTGGGTATTTTTCAGTGACCAAACAGAACACAAATTGTGGCATGAGTCACATCAGTTCCCACCTTTGTGAGAAAGTTACAAAAGAAATTGAGGAGGGTAGGGCAGTAGATGTGATCTGCATGGATTTTAGCAAGTCATTTGACAAGGACCCCCCATGAGAGACTCGTCTAGAAAGTCACGAGACACAGGATCAGTGGAACCTTGGCTGTGTGGATAAAAAAAAAATTGGCTTGTAGGAAAAAAAAGCAGAGAGTAGCAGTGGAAGGGAAGTATTCTGTCTGGTAGTTGGGGATGTGGAGTGCCACAGGGATCTGTTCTGGGACCCCTGCTCTGTGATTTTTATAAATGACCTGGATGAAGAGGCAGAAGGATGGGTCAGTAAGTTTGCAGATGACACAAAAGTTGGAGGAGCTGTAGATGGAGCTGAGGGTTGTTGAAGGTTAGAAGAGGATATAAACAGGATGCAGAGTTGGGCAGAAAAGTGGCAAATGGATTTCTATCTGGATAAATGTGAGGTGATGCATTTTGGAAGGATTAACCAAAAGGCTGAGTACAGGGTTAATGGTCAGTTGGATGAACAAAGGGACCTTGGTGTCCAAACCCATACATCCTTCAAGGATGCTAGGCAGGTTGATAAAATAGTTAAGGTGGCCTATGGGGATGCTGGGATTCATTAATAGAGGGATTGAATTCAGTAGTAGGAGTCATGTTACAACGCTCCAAATCTTTGTTAAGACCACACAGAGTATGGTGTTCAGTTCTGGTCACCTCATTATAGGAATGATGTGGAAGCTATGGCGAGGGTGCAGAGGAAATTTACCAGGATGCTGCTTGGATTGGGAAACAGGTTTTATGAGGCAAGGTTAGCAGAGCTGGGATGAGAGAAGACTTTATAGAGGTCTACAACTGTGGTTCTCAACCTTCTTTCCACTCACATAGCACTTTAAGTTATTAGTAAGGGATTGCTCAAGGTCATAGGTGGGTGGAAAGAAAAAGATTGAGAACCACTGGTCTACAAGATTATGAGAGGCATTGATAGGGTTAACAGCCAGTACCTGTTTCCCAGGGCAGGATCAGCAAACACCAGAGGACATATGTACAAAGTTAAGGGAGGGAAGTTTAGGGGAGTCACTGGGGGTAGATTTGTGTAAAAAAAAGTTGTGGGTGCCTGGAATGCCTTGCCAGGGATGGTGGTGGAAGCTGAAACATTGGGGGCATTTAAGAAACTTAGACACATGGATGAAAGGAAAATAGAGGGTTTATAGAGTAGGGAAGGTTTAGAACATTTTTTGAAGGAATACATGGGTCAGCACAACAGAGGGCTGAACAATACTGTATTGTTCTATGTAAAGTTTCCATTATTGTTATGTAATACTACATTTAGAATGTAACATATGAAATTCTTTAACTTTTGTCTACCATAAGGCAGACAGAGAGTCGTCACTTTGTCCAGGGCCTCTCACAGAAACCTACAGCACTTGGAGTTTCCAGGCAGTCCTGTGCCTGATGAGCTTCCAAGATCAGACAATCCCAGGTGTATTCGAGCTATTAGGTGCTGTTAGAATGCACATTGTTGAATGTTTGCAAACCAGGCAGATCAGTGTGGAAATAATGATTTAGAATCCCTGTTTGTTAATAGTTTAAAACTCCCAATAAACACCATCTTAAATTTATATTAGCTGGCCCTCCAGCAATGCCACATAAAGCTATCATTATTTAAAGGATAGATGCCGACACTGCATGGTATAAAGGGGCTGCTATGGTGGTTTTGATTTAGAATACAATATGTCCCTGGACAAATGTGAAAGATGCAGACTTGGAATAGACAAATCAGCAGGCATTAGTTACAGTAAGAAGTGGAGGCGAATGGGAAGATGGATCGTCAGCAGGAACTCTCTCAAACAATTCTCCTATCTGAGATTCAGTGAGGAAATATGCACCAGGTCTTTGTGCTTTAATGATTTTTACTTAAATCTTCCAAATACTGCAGCCATAGCTCAAACTTCAGATTAACATAATGATTTGAACGCTGGTGTCTGCGCAAGCAATGAAGTTTAATCCTTGTTTCTTTCTGACTGCAGCAAAAAAGCAGCAATCTTTTAACTGTTTGCCAACCGTTGTTCCACTAGGAACATTTTGTTAAAACAAAGATAATCCTTCCCAAGGGAACAACCATTCCCCACTACAGATCAAAGTGACTGGACACAGACTGGGAGATCATTTGTTGGGCACCTCTACTCTCTCTGTCGCAATAGTGTGGCTCTCCCAGTGGCCACCCATTTCAATTCCCCATTCCCTTGCTGATATGTCTGTCCATGGTCTCATGTACTGCCAGACTGAGACCACCAGTAAATAGAGAAACAATACCTCATCTTCCGACTGGGCACTCCTCAACCAGATGGCATTAATATCGACTTCTCTGGCTTTCATTAAACCCCCTCCCTTCTTCCCCTATTATCTCTCCTTTCCTTGCCTCCTTTTGCACAGACAAGATAAATTCTCTCAGCCCAATAATCATATTCAATTAGCACCTTTTGTTGGTCTGGATTCCTTCCCCATTGTTTGAATTCTGAGTCTTTCTGATAGATCCTGCTTCTGCCTTTTCAGATTTTTCCTTGATGGGCTCAGGACCGAAACATCAGCAATATATCTGTCTCCTATAAATGCTGAAAAGACCAGCTGAGTTCCTCCAGCATTTCAAAGAGTTTACAACAACCATTCCATTTCTCTCTTGCCAGACACCAGTAGACACAGGCAGAATGAGATTTAGTTCAAATTACAGGATTACTGAAGAGTACTGTGCCTTAAATAACAAGATGTCTTTTGAGAACACTGCATATCAACTTTGCCAATAAGCACACTTAAATCCTTCTGGTGCGTGATCATAGGAATTGTATCATGAAGATTAATATCCATATAACTCTGAGGATAATTATCAATTATCCTGAGCTATCCTCATTTCACCACAGAAAAATCTGAAGGATGCCACTGAATAACATGAGCTTTCTATTGCAAATACCTTTGCTTTGGAACTCAAGTACCAGTACACTACATGCATACTTAGAGCTATGCTTCATGATAGAAAAAAAAATCACTGTGTATAACAATGAAACAATGGACCTACTGTCCTGATGTCACTGGAGAAGTCCTGTGATGCTCATCTGAGCCAGAGAAAGGCACAAGGGTAGAGTTACATCAAGGTGCTAAGGGAGAGTTAAAGATGGATGCTTACACCATCTATGAATTGTGGGATGAGCGAATCATCAATCATTTGAACTCCACTGCTCATCATCCACCTAGCAATGATTGTCATTATTTTATCTACACAGACTCAGAAAGGGGAGTACACCTGTCTCCCTCAGATCATCAAGGTTCTTCCATCTGAAGCATTGACTTTCTCTTTCTGCAGATGCCGCCTGACTGTCGAGTCTTTCACCATCTGCTGATGTTTCAGATTTCCAGCATCTGATTTTCATGAATAGCTGAGTGTTTATAAGGTAAGAAATACAAATGTGAAGCTTACAGCACTGATGAGTGAATAGGACATCATGAATAATTCAGGAATGATAGTCATGTCCCAATTGATCGAGGGTGGGAAAGAATTTACCGAGCTTATAATGACTTACCAAATAAACATTGCACAGGCTCTACATTTTCATAATACAGTTAAGCTCTTCACCTCCCCTGCTACCATTAGTTATATTCTTTAACTCCTTCTTCAAAACTACCATACCTCTTCAATGATATCAGTATCCACAATAAACTTCTCTTCATCCTCTGCATTCTGTAAGATTACACAATTCAATCCTTTCACAGAAAATTGTAAAAGTGATACTCTCCAAGTTCAACTTTAAATTGAATTTGGCAGACCAAATACAAGCAACACTTATTGCTTTTACTGGATTAGTATTTTGAAATTGATCTTTTCACCCAGATTTTACTACCCAGTTTTCACAGATTCTGTTTAAATCCCAAAATAAAAAAAAACAAGCTGCATTGTTGATGAAAATAAACACCAAAGAAAACAGGATAAATTTGATTTAGAGGTAATGACATTGGATTTAGAACTGGTAAATTGTGATTAATGGAGCCATGGGTTCAATAAGAATGGGTATGCTGCAGCCAATATTCTCTTACCTAAGCATGTTGTTCTCTAAAATTCTTGGCACCTAAGGTTTGTAGCTTGTTTCAAAAGAAGTTGTCATTTATTCCTACACTAATCCACCTGTCTCCATTTTGATTGGATCTTCAGAATTACCTGCTTTGGATGACCCTCATGATGTATCAAGTGTGATAGTTCCACACACAGGTGAAACCATTCCTTTCCTCAATTGGTGGTTTCTTGCCTGCTGCTTCTCACTTGCTCCCATTATTGGTTTCAGTTGTCTTCTAATTTGTGATAATGACACAAATTGGACAGATGGCATTATGGTCAAGTTGCACTGCCATTGCAAACCCTCTTGCAAGAGTCTACAAAATGATTCAACCTATTTATTTTCAAGCTTTGTCATTTAAAACACTTTCTGTAATAATTCCAATCTTCACAGGCATCTGTCCCCATGCTTCTGGCCTGCTGACATCATTTTGCTCTCAAGGATGCAAATCTGACCTTTCAATGACAACCTACAGGATCAAGGATCAAACATAAAACCAGTGAACACTGCAGCACAGAAACAGGCCTTTCAGCCCATCTTGTTTGTGCTGAACTATTATTCTGCCTTGTCCCAATGACATGCACTCAGACCATAGCTTCCCACCCATGTACTTATCCAAATTTTTTTTTCTTAAATTTCAAAATGGATTCACCACTTCAACTGGCAGCTCCTTCCACACTGACCTCTCTCTGTGTGAATATAAGGCCCTTTGATTTTTAACCTGATGTCATGAACTAACATTAAATCTCATAAATAATAATCATCTGACTGTAATGTTATAATGATGATGGAAATACCCAAATCATTTGTGGTACTTTGAATAACAGTGCATCTTTTCCAATGACTGTATATCTGGAGAACATATCTATGCCATCAATGGCAAAATGGATTCACACATTCCTAAAGGCTTGATGTCAATGAAGGAAGCATGAGATGATAATAATAATAATTCAGGTGCATAATCTTTTATCCAAAATTCTAAAAACTGAAACCTCCAAATACCGAACATTTTTCCATGAAACGTCTGCACACCAAAGCTTGCGTTTGGCGTGAAACATGATCTGTCGTGACCCACCCCTGTCCAGTGCTGTTTCTCAGTGCTCCTACCAGTCAGACATGCCCCTGCTGCTCACGGACATGGAAGACTGTGAAAATGTCAAAAAGAGCTGCAGAGTCCCCTATGGGTAACAGAGAGAAGTGGGAAAGGAAGCATCTCACATTATTGATAGTACAGAAAGTAGAGTTATTACAGAAGCCTGATTGTGGAGTCTTACAGAGGATTATGGTGTGGGAACTATCACCATATATGACAAAGAAGCAAAAATATAAATTGCTGAAGTTTTACAGTGTTAGTGATGACCAGAAACTAAAAAAAAATGGGAAAACATTGCATAGGGCAAAAAACACAGATCTTGACCATGTGCTGATTGAGTGGGTTCGACAATGAAGAAGTGAACGCATACCACTGACTGGTTTCATTTTCATGAAACAAGCTAGAAAATTCCATGAAGAACTAAACCTGGAAGGCAAGTGTGAATATTTTATTTTCACTTAAAAGTTTAAAAAAATATATGCTAGTAATTTTATGGTCTATCTTTATCTCACTTTATTTACCATCTTCCCCCCTCCCCACCTCACGGCCTCTACCCACCTGTCCAGAGACCCTTCTAGTTGGAGTGTGTCTTTGTTTTGTGTGAATCTGAAATAAGCGCAATTACTTAAACCACCATTACTATTATGCGAAAAATTTCAAATTCCAAAAAGTGTCTGGTCTGCAGGGTTTCAGATAAAGATAAATAAGGAAATCATCCTCTGTCCTTGAAGTAATACAGTTTTTAAGAAGTATCATTTGATTCTGCAGAATAGACCACGAGAAATAGCAGGGCTTGGTTACAGAACTTGGTTGCTTCCTTCATTTCTCATTGAAATCACAGCTGATCTGATTTGGCCATTTTCCTGTCAGTTCTCCATAACTCTCAGCTACCACATAAAACAAAAATCTGTCATTTTTTATTTCAGTGATGTTCAATGATTCAGGCTCCTCAGCTCACTAGGTAGGCGATGGCTGATTGGGAGAAGAAATTCCCCCTCACTTCCTTTTTTAAATACTCTGTTCCTCATTTGTAAACTATGCCCCCATGTTCTAGATTCCACCTTAGAGGAAACATTTTTTTCAGCCTCCTCCTCAGGATCGTGAAAGATTCATTAAGATCAGAACGCCAAACAAGTTCAATGAATCTCAGCCCAATTTGCTCAACCTTTCCTCAAAAGGCCTTCCAGGTCGAATGCAAGGCAGTTACCAGAGACACGCTGAGCATTGCTGTATAAGTAAAAGAAAATAACATGATTAAGAGCACTGAGAATGAAATTGTAGTGCTTTCAAATCTAGTGCTTCACAGAGTTGTATTTTAGATGAACTGGATTCACACCATATAAATATTTAGAGTAATCCAGAGCTAGGATAGAGTCAGATTGAAATAACGTATGGTTTAACTTTTGAACTGGTACTTTCATTTCATCTCATTGTTGGGTAGAGTCATTGTTTCACTTTAGCTGTAAAATGGGGAACTGGTACCATGATTAGAAATAAGATTAATAGCTTTGAAATGTAACTGGATGTAAGAATGTGTTTTATGCAATTGCAAGTAGATTAGCCCTATATTGAAAAGACATAAGCTTCTATTAATAATTAATATTGTCTGTAAATCTTCCAATCTGAAATGTGTTGACGTTTGCTTTCTGTAAAAGAAACTTGAAATTTTTGTATAATTATATTTTTGTGTAAAAGTGGGTTTGCAATGTATTTGTTCAAAACCAGATTTAAGAATGATTATAGGGCTGCACAGCACAGAAATAACCATTCAGCCCATTGTGTCCATGCTGTCCCATTAACCAGCACTTGGTCCATTGCTTTCCATGCTTGGTGATTGAATTGCTTATCTGGATAATTTTTAAATATTCAAAATTATTGAGAGAGTACCTGTTTTCCTCACCCTCTCAGGTCATCTGTTCCAGTTTGCAACCACTCACTGAATGAATTTTTTCTTTCCTCAGATTCCTTTTACTCCTCACTTTAAGCTAATGCTCATTTGGTGTTAGATAACTCCAACTTGGGGGAAAGTTTCTCAGTATTTACATCTCTCATAATTTTGGATCTCTCCATCAGTCTACCCCACTCCAAAGAAAGCAGATCTCACCTATCCAGACTCTGTCATAACTGAAATGTTCGATCCAATGGAAAGCTGGGAAGTTTCCACTATGTCATTCCCAGTGCAGTCACGTCCTTCCTATTGTGTGGTGACCAGAACTGCACCCAATACTCCAGGACGATGCAAACTAAAATTTTGCCATCATTTCCATACACTTTAATTTCAAACTCTCGATAATAAAGACCATCATCTTCACTTCATCCACATCATCTTCCTATTCTGAGACTTTCAGGAATTTAAGGACTTACACACCATGGCCCCTCTGTTCCTCAGAATTCTTGAGGGTTTTTCCATTCATGATGTACAATTCAGTTTATTTTGTCTCAAGTACCAAGGTGCAATGAGAAAGTTGTCCTACTCTTGTTACATCTTCCAAAATGTCATACTTTTTGGGAATAATTCAATCCATCTATTGCCCTGCCTAATTTAAGAACTGATCAATATTATCAATGGGACCATCAGTTTTCACGTCACCTGCAAACTTACTAATTCTACTATCTGCATTTGCATCCGATTTCTTAATGAACATAAGATTCTTAAAGGGTCCCAGCACTGATTCATGTCATCACTTGATCACAAAAGCAACTCATCAGCCCCTGGCTTCTGTTATCAAGCTAATTTTGCATCCAATTTGACAACATGGACTGTCTGGGACTTTGCAAAAAGCCATGTAAATCACATCAACCACATTATCTTCATCAATATATTTAATTAAGTTTTCAATAGAGTCAGTTTCATGTACTCAGACAGAACCTCTCACCAACAAAGCCATGCAGATCAATCCCTGCTTTTGCCACTATAGATGAATTCTTTCCCTTTTTTTTAATACATCTTTCTTCTCACTGATGTTAGACTCATTGGACTATAATTATCTGTTCTGTTACTGGAATAAAGTGACTCCATTTCTGTCCAGCAGTTCCCCTGTGGCTCACAAAGATGGAAATAAAACCTTCAGGGCTTCAACAGTCTCATCTCTTCTGGAATACTTGTCACCGGGGCCTGGTGATTTATCTACTATTATACCAGGTAAGAAACTAATACATGTTTTTTTTATGTTGACATGCTCTGGAAAATTATTGTTCCCCTTTCTGAAATCTGCAACCATAATATCTTTATCCTTACTTGGTACGGATGAAAAGTACTGACAATACCCCATGCATTGTCCTCAATGATCCCCAATGTTTCCCTGGATATCCTGGAGGGTGCAGAGAAGATTTACCAGGATATTGCCTGGGTTGGGAAATGAGTAGAGTGAGGATCTTTCTCTTAGGAATGAAGAAGGATGAGAGGTGACTTAATAGAGGTCTATAAGATTCTGAGAGGCACACTTAAGGGATATAAAGCCTGCAACTTTTTTCCCAGGGTGGGAGTAATGAACAGCAGAGGACATCTATACAAAGTGATGAAAATTTAGGGGAAGCACCAGAGGTACGTTTTTGCACAGATAAAGTTGTGGGTGCCTGAAATACCTTGTCAGGACTGGTATTGGAGACTGAAACATTAACAGCATTTACCAGATTCTTATAAAGACTCATTAAAACAAAATAAAGGGTTATGCAGTAGAAAAGATTCTGTTTTTTTGGTTGGAATATTTACGTGAGCACAACATGAAGGGCCTGTACTGTGCTGCAATATTTCTATGTTTTATGTTCTAAATAGTCATATAGCACAGTAACAGGCCCTTTTGGCCCACGAACCTGTGCTGCCCAATTATACCCAATTAATCTACAACCCCAGTACACTTGAACAGTGGGTGGAAACCAGAGGACCTGGAGGAAACCCACACAGACATAGGGAGAATGTGTAGTAAGTGCTCCCTGATTACTTCTGGCACCTCCTTGTAGTGATAGAGTGCTACCATCAGGAGGAGTCAGAGACAGAGTGTGTAGCATCTGGGGAATGTTGTATCTTGCAAATGTTATATTTTTAGTAGATTCAAGATGGATGCCTTCCCATGAGGTCTGCATATGTGTGTTCTGTCCTTATTGCTGTTTGCTTTGTCAATAAATCTAGTTGTTTTAAAAATAACCCAAGTTTATATATTGTAATAAAAGAAACATCATATACCAGGAGAAGAAAAACAGCCAAATTCTGCTGTGCACAGGAGTGAAGAAAAACCACAGTGTGCATAATGAGTAATAGTCGATATTAGCAGAGGAAATATGGAGGGTTTAAAAAATCCTAATGCTGTAAATTGGACTGGAAATATTGACCATGAGTGGAGGCAGTTTAAACAAAGGTTTATGCTTTACCTGAAGCTCTTGAGGTTTTCAAAACATTTGATTTTGCTGAGACAGAAGACCAGAGCAAATTCAACAAGGTTATCGAGGAACTTTGATTTTTTTAACAGATTTGAAACTAAAAGTGAGAACACGTAATTTTGGATCGCTGCAAGATTCAATGATCAATGATCCATGATCAAATTATTTTTGGTATTATTCATAAAGAAAATGAAGGACCCCACAGAATGGGTGATTTTAATGGTGTATGTCAAAAAGAAGAACAGTAACACACATGTGCATGGACCCAAAAGACTTGAATACCAATACAAAGAGGGAACATTATCAGATTCCAACCAGGGATGAAATTACAAATGAGATGGCCAGTGCAAAGCTTTTCACTAAATTGTAGGCGTCCCAGGGCTTCTGACAAACAAAACTACATGATGATAGCACAAAATACCATACATTTAATATAATATTTGGTGGATACTCCTGTCTGAGGATGCCTTTTGGGAATTCCTCAGCTCCAGAAGTGTTCCACAGGACAATGAAACACATCATAGAAAATATAAATGGGGTATGCGTGTACATGAATGACATGATCCTATGGGGATCCACACAAAAACAACACAGCAAAATGCTCATCAAAGTGCTACAATGAATCCAGAAGTATGGATTAAAATTCAACAAAGAAAAATGTTAGTTTGGTGTGAAGGAGATCACCTTTCTGGGTTATAAACTGTCAGAGGCAGGTGTGGAGCCAGACAAGAGCAAGGTGAAAGCAATTTTAGAGATGCTCAGACCCACTGACAAAAAAAAGCCATATAGAGAGTGCTGGGAATTATCGATTTCATTGATAAAATCATACAAAACCTGTCTTCCAAAGCAATGTACCTGAGGAAGTTGTTACAGGACAAATGTGAATTCAAGTGGACAGACTGTGGAAGAATGGGGACAATTGAAGACAATTCTAGTTACAGAACTAGTGCTTTTGATGTTCTTTGATGCATTCAGAAATACAAAAATATCCATGGATGCTTCAAAAGATGGAAAAAGTGCGGTTCTACTTCAAGCTGTGGGAGAAGATTGGAGACCAATGGCATACACATCAAGGACAATGACAACATCTGAATGTCGCTATGCACAATCGAGAATGAGTGTCTAGGCCTAGCCTATGAACTCGAGAAATTCCACAGTTTTGTAAATGCTCTACCAAAATTCATGCCAGAGACAGACTACCAGCCATTAATAGCAATAATCAAGAAAAATGTCAGTGAAATGTCACTGAGAATTTAAAGATTGATGATGAAGCTAGAACGTTATGACTTTGAATTGGTGTACACACCAGGGAAACTGATTGTGTTAGCTGATGTGTTAACCAGGCAACAAAACAGTGTGAAGCACACAATGAGAGTTTCACAAAGACAGATGTGAATCTTCACATGAATCTGATCACTGAATCTCTTCCCATTTCTGACATGAAATCTAAGCAAATTATAGCTGAAACAGAAAAAGACACAGTCTACAGAAGGTCAAGAATCTGAAAGTAGAATGGCTTAGAGGTGAATGTCATCCATACTCCAACATCAGAGCTGAGCTGAATGTTGTCAATGGGCTTCTATTCAGACTGCTCAGAATTGTCATTCCTCAATCACTGTGACAAGAGATGCTGAAAAGGGTACATGAGGCGCACCTTCGAAAGGAAAAATGCAAGAGGAGGGCCAGTACTGCCATTTATTGGCCAGGGATAAATGCTGACATTGACAGGATAGTTTTCAGCTGTGAGAACAGTTTGAAATATCACACAAAGCAGACAAAGGAACCTATGATTATAACTGATGTACCAGCGGAACCATGGCAGAAAGTTGGGACTGATCAATACCACAGGGATGGAAAGAATTACTTGCTGATTATTGACTTTCTATCAAACTATCTGGAGATTGCACTACTTCCTAACATGTCTGCTGCTTGTGTGATCAAATATATAAAATCGATCTTTGCAAGACATGAAATTCCTCAAATTGTCTACTGTGACAAAAGACCATACTACAATTGTAGAGAATTCCAGAACTTTGCACAAGAGTATGATTTCTGACATGTGACTTCAAATCCTCTGCATCCACAGTCAAATGCCAAAGCAGGGAAAGGAGTTCACATAGTTAAACAGTTGCTCAAAAAAGCACTAGACAGTGGCTCAGATCCATATCTAGCTCTATTGAGTTACAGAGTTTCACCACTTCAACATGGCATGTCACCCACTGAGCTTCTGATGGGATGTAGACTATGCGCCACACTTCCTTACTCTGAAGACCCAAACAAGAACTGAGATGTTCATTTTTTTGCTGTAATGATGCAAACAATTAAATAAAATTTTAAAAAAAGAAAGAGGGAGAAGAGAAGAAAAGAACCAAGATGTTGAATGGAAACAAAAGTGTCTGCAAGGGAAACAAAAGGCAAGCCAATGAGAAACTTAAGGCTATTGGCAATAACATGACACAGTGAGACTCAGAGATTCCAACACTTGAGACAAAATGCTACTGTTCTGGGAGAAGTAAATCCAAGATTCCACACTCTCAGAACAGAGGAGGGTCAAATACTGATGAGGAATCGAAGGAGCCTGCTGAAAATGCCAGAGATACTGCAGGAACAGATAAATGTAGAAGATCCAGCCTGCACAGAAACAGAGGAAACACCACCTGTGCTAGACAGTAGTGGGCCACCAGAGGCAACACAAGCACCTGTGTTAAGAAGATCCAGATGAGTTGTCAAAGCACCTGATAGACTGAATCTGTAAAAGAAAATGACATGCACACTTAAACATTTGTGCTGCTGATGTTCATGTTGCATTTTGTGTTGAACTTTAAATTGAAAGAATACTGTATTAATGTATTATGTTTATTTAAACATCTCAAGAAAAGGGGATGTAGTAATAGAGTGCTACCACCAGATGGATTCGGAGTCAGAGTGTATAGCATCTGGGGAATGTTACATCTTGCAGATACAAAACTGATGCCTTCCATGAGGTCTGCATGTGTGTGTTCTGTTCCTAGTGCTGTTTGCTTAGTTAATAAATCTAGTTGTTTTAAAAAGAACCCAAATTTCTTCAATGTAATAAAAGAAACATCACACTCCTGTTTACCACATCGACATTAACCTACCTCGACTCAGACACTAAATTTTCTTATGTCTTTCCTTATCCCATCTCTTTGAAATTTACAGAGTTGTAGCCACTATCCTCAAAACAGTCACACACAGACACTTAACTAGCTTCTTGCCTGGCTTCATTCCCTCAAATTCAGTGTTGCCTATTATCTGATGGGATTATCTATCTACAAATAAAAATTCTGCCAGATTCACTGTAAAAAGAAATCCACTGACAATATAACAATCCCAATTAATAATGGGGAAGTTGAAATCACATGCTGCTACTCACTCTATTTCCCCTACATTTCTTCCTCCTTGTCCTGGTTTAGATAGAGCCCACCTGTTTGTACAGATCCCACCTACCCAAGGGGTGGCATGTAAGTAAGCGCAACACTATTACAGTCCCAGCGACCCCCTGTCAAATCCAGCACTGTAAAGAGTTTGCACATTCTGACCATGTCTGCATGGGATTCCTTCAGGTGCTCCAGTTTCCTCCCATCCTTCAAAACATACAGGAGTTGCAGGTCAACTGGGGCTCATGGGCATGATATCATGCTGTATGACGAAATGTAAATTTAAATTTAAACATTCCCAATTATACAAAATTCAAAAGTTCTCCTTCCTACAATATCTATTTAGCTTTGCATCCATCTGCTCCTCTATTTCCCACTGATTTGGGAGGCTGGAAGTGATTGTCCCTCGTTTTTATTCCTAAACATTTAGCATGTGGCCTCATTTGAAGAGCCTTCTTGGATGACCTTCATTACTGCACTGGTGGCCTCCTTCATCAGTATTGGTCTCCTATGTCATGCCTGAAGCTTCTGGGTTCTAGATCATTGAGATGGCAGTGGTGCTCTATAAACCAGGTCTCCCTGATTACAACAATATTATATTCCCAAATAATAATCAATGCTTTAAATTCATTTTCTATTCCAGTAATGTTCTTACATTGAAAATTAGCTTTCTAACCTCTCCGATAGCTGTTTGTCCTCATGTCTGCTCTGCCTACTTGATTTGCTGAGCTTTCCTTCTATTTGGCTTTACCTCCATCCAAATTGTGCACTGTGGTATGCCCTACTCCCTACCAAATTAATTACAACCCATCACTACAACATAAGCAAATCTCCCTGCAAGGATGTGGGACAGCTAGTCCTAATGTACATGTTTCACCTATCCCAGAAACATTCCAAATGTTCCCATCATCTAAAATTATTCCCCCTTCTCCCACCGGCCCCCAACAATGTCCTTTTAATCTTATATTCGTCTGACTTCTTTCCCACTCCAGAGATTACAATGTCAGAGATTCTGTTCTTTAACTTGCTTCCTAACACCCAAAATTCATGTTGCAGGGGCTCATTCCTATTCCTACCAGTGCTGTTGGTAACAGGTTTCAGGGCCACCAGCTGTTCCCCTTCAGAATGTCCTGTTCCTGGAACCAACATATAATTTATAGGCACAGAAAATCTTTTCTGCTCTTGTCACAAGTGGATCCCCTATTACTATTGCTTTCTCAGCCGTTTCCCCCTTCTTCCTGTTCAGCACACAAACCTGGCTGTTGCTGTTGGCTCTGGGGAGGCAATCATCCCCAATAGTATCTCACACAATGAGAAACAGAGGTAGGAATGCCACAGGGCACTCCTGATATGCTCTCCTGCCTCTATGACTCTGCCCAATTGTTACCCATCATAATTTTCCTGGTTGTGCAATCATTGCTTACAATGTGCCCAGCTCACTAAATGAGCCATCAGGATCACGGATGCTCCATCTGCATTTGTGCATGATAGCAAGTCCATCTGTAGCTCCAGCCAGGTGGGCACACTTTCTGCACACATGACTGCCAGAGATTCCTTGATTTCCCATATATTGTTGGAGTAGTGTTTCACAGAGTGAGTTTTCCTGCCCTAATCTATGCTTCCATATGCCCATAGTTCCTTATTTTATGACAGATTAGAAGTTGCAATGCCTGCTCCAATGGAAGAAATGAGAGAAACTTTGCGGCTTTCCACATTTGTCCCTGTCCTGTCAGAATCAACCATTTAATCATACATTACCTGTGCAACTTTGTTGTGTATGAATTGGCTGATTTGTCTTATATAAGAAAAATGATAACACAGCAGAAAGTAGTTCAAGAGTTTGCAAATGAGTACACCTATCATTTGTTTACTTTTGGACATTGATTTTTGTTTCACTAATGATGAAATTGGACTAGGCCCCAATTATTAAACATGAGTTTGTTCTTCCTAAAATATATCATCTTTGCAGGGTTTTTAGAATCTCCCCTAATCCTGCCAGCCAGATCTAATCTTTCATTTAATATTTTGAGGATTGAATGAAATGCATGGTAATCAAAATTAAAGTATAATCATTAAAATTCTGCCACACATAAAACAACAAGAATTGAGCCTTAAAAGCGGAAGGAATGCCAAAGTGGAGTGAATCATTATTGGACTTAAATAGCCCTGGGGAAATTATAATTATACTGAATTTCTGATATCAGTTATTTGTGTATTTAAGCACTTTCCATGTGCACTCAGTAAAGGATGAACTTATAATATATAATGTAGAATACCCAAGTATGGTTAGCGCAACGCTATTAAAGCATCAGTGACCTGGGTTCGAATCCTTCGCAGTCTGTAAGGAGTTTGTACATTCTCTCCATGTCCATGTGGATTTCTTCCAGTTTCCTTCCATGTTCCAAAGATGCATGGAGGTTAATAGATCTATAGGCCACGTGGGGGTATTTGGGTGGCATGGGCTTGTGGGCAGAAGGACCTCTTAATGTGCTGAATCTCAAAATTAAAACTAAATTAAATTAAAGCACTTCCAAGAAGAGATCACCATCCTCATGAAGGAAAATATGCTAAGTTTATCTTAAATATGGCAATGGGTTAAATGACTAAACAATCAGTTCTAATGTCACTGGTTAAAGATCAATACCATCTGGCTATTGATAGATATCAAGGATAAATACATCTTGAAATCCAAGGGATAACCCTAATGTTTGATGGCATCTGGAAGACCTCAACTGAGTTAAAATTCTCATTTAAAAGATAACACCTGATAGGGCTAAGTTATCTCAGCACCATCCTTCTAGAATTGGTAGAATGAGAACCCAATTTTATCTTTTTGACTCAGAAGGTGTTATCACTGTGAAAAAGCTAATTAACAAAATGGATCATCCAAATTATGCTGAACTATTGAATTAATTACCTATATATCTCATTGTGAGATACTTAAGATTTCTATGTTGTCTTCTAATAAGTTTGTCTGAGGAATGATGGAAACTTTTAGTTACCATTACCTTTCCAAAATCTCCATGGAGTTAAATGCATGAAGTCCAGTTTAAGAATAATTCTTGAACCAATTTGTGGAAAGATATTTTACTGCAGTTGTTTCAGATGACACGGTTATGTAATACATTGTGGAAAGGAATTGAATGGTCAGTGAGAAATCTGATGGCCTGAAAATGGATTCCATCTTCTTATGGTGTGTTGAACATGTGCTGCATTTTAATGTCCCATTGGACCTCCCACAAAAAAAAACTCATGAAATTTGTTAACAAAATTGTTCAAAAAGCACTCCAGTAATTTACATTCAGAATTATAAACTAAAATGGCCCTACTGGTAGCAGCTTGTGAGGTTCCTAGCTGTCATGTCTTGCCTGCACTGGTCACTGGGAGAGGTACCAGAACATAAAGCTATGGATAAAAGGCAACCACATAGCTAAGGGAAAATTAGGTGTGGAAATGCGGAGAGGGCATCCATTGTATGTGAATATTTTTCATGTGATCTCCTGCCCAAATCAGTGGTCTGCACCACTGCAATCTCAGGAAGAGCATGGGGCACACACCTTTGGCACACTATAATCAATAGCTAGAAATAAAGTTTTAGTTTTGAAAACAGCTCCCACATTTGATGGTCAAAATATCAATGATAAATGCAAGGCCCTTTTATTGACAATTTATTGGTTATCTCAGGGTAGTTTGTTTGCTGATTTTTCTCTCTGTGCACCGAGAAATGTTACTTGATGCTGATAAGGGAGGAAATATGCCGGTCATGACTTTCCATGTTGTGAAGTGTGTAACTGACACCAGATTAGAATCAAAATTGCTGAGGTAAATTCCACACTGAAGTATCCAGACTAACTTTCTTCCGATTGTCACTATTTCACTCAGAAGTGATCACTGCTATATTCTAGTTTGAGTTAATTTGCTCATATTCCTATTTCCATGCAAAATAATTAGGTGCTAATGGAATGAGCATCGAGACTCAAGGTTGTACCTCAAGGCTGCGTGCTTAACCCCTTGCTCTATTCCCTCAACACATATCCAAATTTGGCTCCAATGCTATCTGTAAATTTGCTCATGACACCATCACTGTTGGCTGAATCATAGTTAACAATGAGTCAAAATATAGGATGGAGATCAAGAATCTGGTTGTGTGGAGCCAGAACAATTATCTTGCTCTCAGCATCAGTAAGACTAAAGGGCATATTGTAGACCAATGGTTCTCAACCTTTTTCTTTCCACTCACATACCACTTTACGTATTCCCTGTGCCATAGGTACTCTGTTATTAGTAAGGAATTGCTTAAGGTAGTATGTGGGTGGAAAGAAAACCACTATTTTAATCGTACCTAATTGACTCGTTAAGTGCACGGTTTCATAACTCCAAAGGAAATGGAACAATGATAATTTTTCTCAAGCAAAATATTTCAGTAACAATTGGGTCTAGAGCAGTGATTCTCGACTTTCCTTCCCGTGAAGCAATCCTTTACTAATCACAGAGCACCGATGGCATAGGGATTACTTAAAAGTGATATGTGAGTGGGAAGAAAAAGGTTGAGAACCACTGTTATAGACTTCAGGAAGAGAGGCCAATGAACCATGCACCTGTATTCATTGGAGGGGTGATGTTGGAGTGGGTTAGTACTGTCTTGTTCGTGGGAGTCCACATTATCGAAAAGATTCTCCTGGAGCCAGGACATCGAGGCAATGATGAGGAAGTCACACCAATGATAATATCTTCGAAGATTTTGTGGGGATTTGCTATGTCATCAGGTATTCCATCAAACTTCCAATGGTGCACGGTGAAAATGAGAGGAAGTGGTTACATCATGGACTTGTGTGGTAGCTCAAGGGCCCAGGCAAACCTAGCCAAGTTAATCATGGGCATTGAATTCCCATCAGTTGAAGGCATCTACCTGTATGTGAGATGGTGCTTCAAGAAAACAGCCAACATCTTACAGCAGGGATTCTCAATCTTTTTCTTTTCACTCACATACCACTTTAAGTAATCCCTATGCCATCTGTGCTATGTGATTAGTAAGTGATTGCTTAAGGTGGTTTGTGAGTGGGAAGGGAAAGTTGAGAATCACTGCTCTTGACCCAATTGTTACTGAAATATCTTGCTTGAGAAAAATTGCCATTGGAACCGTGCACATAATGAATCAATTAGGTATGATTAAAACAGTGGTTTTCAAACTTTTTCTTTCCACCCGCATACCACCTTAAGTAATCCCTTACTAATTACAGAGCACCTATGGCATAGGGAATACTTAAAGTGGTATGTGAGTGGAAAGAAAAAGGTTGAGAACAACTGTTATAAAGGATCCCTATCACCCTGGTCACACCCTTGTCACTGCTGCCCTCTGCGTGAAGGTACAAAAGCCGTAAGTCCAGCAATTCAATCTTCAAGAGCTTTTTTTTCCCCCAACAGCTATCAGGCTCTTGAACCTGCCGATACTACCCTAACCTTAACTATAAACTACTCTAGGACCACTAGTAGATCTATCTGTATTATTAACTACAATTGTGAACATTTATCTAACTATTCCTTTATAAGACCAAAAGAGATAAGAGAAGGGTTAGGCCATTCAAACCATCATTTGCTAAAGTCTTTTTTTCTCTGAGGCTGTGCCCTCTGGTCCTAGACTCTCCATAATAATAACATAATTTATATTTATGTCTGTTTTAGTTCCATGATATATTGTTTCAATTTAATTTTTGCATTGGAATATCTTAGGTACCATTATGGCTGCAGAATGTATATGTCATTGAACTCTCAAAATTATACTCAGACCTAATCTGCGACGTGTTTGCTGATCTCAACCAGGAGGATCCAGTGCTGTTGTAAATACCCTGCAGCTAGAGAAAGAAAAGATCAGAATAAAGGTTATGTTCTGTAACATTCACAGTCATGGAGGCTAGATTATGGTCTTATCTGGCTTGGCAGTATTTGCCTCCCTGATTGGACAAAAACAATGGATGAAAGAACAGAGGGCGGACACTTTTATATAACCATAACATGTTGCAATAATCTTCAGGAGAGGGAATGGTTCAAGAAAATCTGATAAATGAGCCACAAAATCTTTTAATACCAGATTTCACTGAGAGCCAACCTGGCCTTACAAATGTACCATAGCAACAGAATGTATCAGACAACATAATTCTTCAGAAAACACTCAAACCAGGGTATGTGACAGACTGCAATCTTTTTAATTAAAAAAATACTCAATTAAAAGATAAGAATTTTATGATTAGATAACTGACATACTGAGCCATTTCCATGCAGAAAAAAAGTACTCAAGGGGTGTCATAAAGGCAGATTTTTGCACTATTTTGCTCAGACACCCTTATGTTGCAGTTTGATTCCCTTTTTTTAAGCTTTTTGAATATTTTATTTAAATTCAATACATGTATTAATATCTACAGGGTGGTCTCTCATTCAAAACTAAACAATAATACATAGTATTTTATTTTATACCCCGGAAAATAAAACAAAGAAAAAATGTAGAAAAGAAAGAAAAGGGTACAAAATAGAGGAGTAAGAAAAAAAAATACATCTGGTTACTAAAATTACAATAAATTTAATCAAATTTTGCCTCTATAATATTAAACCTTTAAACACCAAGGAGTTGAAAGGTTTGGGATTAAGGGGATAATTTCATAATATGATATCCACAGTATGTAGATATGGGCACTATTTTTAAATAAATTATTATAATGATTCCTTAAATTATATGTGATTTTTTCACTATGCATTTCAGCGTGCCATCTATCTGTTCCCAAATTTGAATCTGATTTCCATGACACTGCTATGCATTTTCTTGCAACTGCCAGTGCAATTTTCACAAGATTCTTTTGAAACATGTTAAATTTTAGTTCTGGCCTAATCTCAGATATATCACCTAATAGGAAAAGCATTGGATCTGGAGGAAATGTAACTTTAGTAACCCATTCTAAAAATACTGCTAAATCCATCCTTAAAGGTCTCAATTTTAAACATGACCAAGTAGAATGTAAAAAAAAGTACCTATCTCTTGATTACCCCTAAAACATTTATCTGATAAATCTGATTTCAACCTATCTAATTTCTGTGGAGTAAAATATAATTGATGCAAAAATTGAACCAATCTATACCTAACATTAACATTTATTGTGTTTATCTGACTATCGTGACATAATTCCAACCAATTTTTCTCCTCAATACTAGTATTCCAATCAATTTCCCATCTTTGTCTAGATCTATGAATTCCTTGTTTCCATGTTCCCTTCTGCAATAATGAAAACATAGCTGAAATAGATTTATTACAGATCAAGCTTTCTATTTCATTCCTTTCAGGCAATAAAATTGTCAGACCTAATTTATCCCTCAAGAACACCTTTAATTGATAATAACAGAATATTGTATTATTTTATATCCTGTATTTATCTTTCAATTGATCAAATGTCATAAGTTCCTCCCCTTAAAACAATCCACTATTCTCTTATTCCTTTGCTATACCAAGTATTAAAAAGTCTGTTCATTGTAAAAGGAATGTCTATTTTGAATGAATGACATTTTAGGTATCCCATAACTCCTTGTTCCAATTGAACATGTACCATATATTAATCAAATGTTTCAACAATGGCATTTCTTTATCTCCAATTATTAATCTATTATCACATTTATATATAAAATCTTCAGGTATTGTCTCCCCTATTTTATCAGTCTATATCTTAATCCATGCTGGTTTTTCTCCCTCCACAAAAAAAGGGAAGAAATAAATCTCAATTGTGGTGCATCATATTAATCTTTTAAGTTTGGAAGTTGCGAACCTCGCAATTCAAATTTCGAAGTTAATTTTTTTTCCTAATGAAACTCAAAATTTTGCCCTTCGATAAACACTTTCTAAAATATTTATTCAGTTCCTGAAAACATTTCTCTAGAATAAAAATAGGGAATGTTTGAAAAACGTATTGTATCCTGAGAAAAATATTCAATTTTATACAATTAATTCTTCCCAATAAAGTTATAGGTAATTTCATCCATCTTCTTAAATCTTCATCAATTTTTTAAGGGGTTATAATTTAATTTAAATATGTTCTTTAAATTGTTATCTATTCAAATCCCTAAATATTTTATTCCATTTGCTGGCTAGTTAAATTGAGTATCTCTTTTACACTGTGGTAAGAGGCATAATCTCAAGTTTGATTCCTTTGTTTTTGAAATATCTTATGATAATTGCACACAAGGGAGCCTGCTGTAGCAATAGGTTTTTGGCCGATGCCATCTCATTGGCTCTACAAAAAACTCTGAAACACCTGAACAGCAAAGATGTATACATCAGGATGCTCTTTAATGACTACAGTTCAACATTCAACAGCATCAACCCCTCAAAACTGATCAGCAGACATCAAGATCTGGGCTTCAATATCCCAACGTGAAATTTCCTCACCTCCAGACCCCAAACAGTGAGCATTAGCAAGAATATTTTCTCTACAATTAGCACTGGAGTACCATAGGCCTGCATACCTAGTCCCCTGGATGACTCACTTTAAACCTATAACTATGTAGCTCAGTACGACAACACCATCTACAAATTTGTTGATGATATCAAGATAGTGGGCTGTATAAAAATGTCTGTTACAGAGCTGTATGTCAAAAAATAATACCATTGCACAGAAAGCCCTGCAAAGGTAGTGGACACAACCCTGTACAACATAAGCAAAACTCTCACTGCCATTAAGAAAATCTACAGGGAACACTGCCATCGCAGAACAACAAGCTATCATCAAGGATCCACACCACCCAGAACCCGTTCTGTTCTCGCTGCTGCCATTAGGGAAGTGATATAGGTGCTACAAGACTTGCAGCACCAGGTTCGGGAAAAGTTGCTACTCTTCCACCATCAGACTCCTAACCCATTCATTTAAGGACCCTTACTTTGCACATTATTTATGACTGATTTTTTTTTTGCTTTGCACAGTCAGTTTGTTTGCATTGCTTTCTTTGTTTATATTTCTCTCTTTTGTATACTTATCTTTTTATTGAATACAGTGCACAGTGTAAGAAAAAAAATCCTGCCTGGCCTAGAGGAAAACAATCCCCGGGTTGCATGTGATGTCATGTGTATCTTGTCATTAAATCTGAACTTTGAACATTAATCTTCATATCACTGCATCATTCTCATCAAATTATTCATTTTGTATCATTGACTGTATTATATACCCCACTAAACAGAATCAGTTTTGGCCTCCTCAAAATGCATTGTGAATCATGACTTTTAAACAATACAGGAACAAATATGTACTTTTTCATTTCTTGTCTGTTTCACCAACATTATGGACTAATGAGAGATATGTTTAATATTTTGATGATTAAAATCTTTGCTTTAACTTACATTGTAGAGTCAAGTCTATGTTAGGAGCAATGACCAGTGAACTCATGTGAAAAGAATCTACATGCTGAAGAAATAAGTGTGAAAGAAATTTGTTTATTCTCAGTACAGTACATAATCCTGATCTCTGCACTTTTCTTGGAGCTGTCTGAGGGCAAAGACCATGTCAGTAGTTCTCGGCGACACTAGGTATTATTCTATTTAGGAGAATCCTAGCGAAGATTTTGCCTGCAATGGAGAGCAGCGTGATTCCCCTGTAGTTTGAGCAGTCTGATTTCTCGCCTTTGTTTTTGTACAGGGTGATGATGATGGCATCACGAAGGTCCTGAGGCAGTTTTCCTTGGTCCCAACAAAGCTTGAAAAACTCATGCAGTTTGACATGCAGAGTTTTGCGGCCAGCCTTCCAGACCTCTGGGGGGATTCCATCCATACTTGCTGCTTTGCCACTTTTCAGTTGTTCAATTGCCTTTATGTCTCTTCCCGGGTGAGGACCTCATCCAGCTCTAGCCTTAGGGGCTGTTGAGGGAGCTGGAGCAGGGCAGAATCTTGGACTGAGCGGTTGGCACTGAAAAGAGATTGGAAGTGTTCTGACCATCGGTTGAGGATGGAGATCTTGTCACTGAGGAGGACTTTGCCGTCTGAGCTGCGCAGCGGGCTTTGGACTTGGGGTGAGGGGCCGTACACTGCCTTTAGAGCCTCGTAAAAACCCCTGAAGTCGCCAATGTCCGCGCTGAGCTGGGTTCGATTGGCGAGGCTAGTCCACCACTCATTTTGGATCTCCCGGAGTTTGCGCTGAAGATGGCTGCATGCGCGACGGAAGGCTTGTTTCTTCTCTGGCCAGGACGGCTTTGTAAGGTGAGCCTGGTGGGCAGCTCGCTTCTTTGCCAGCAGCTCCTGGATTTCCTGGCTGTTTTCGTCGAACCAGTCCTTGTTTTTCCTGGACGAGAAGCCCAGTACCTCTTCAGTGGATTGCAGTATGGTAGTCTTCAGCTGATCCCAGAGGGTTTCAGGGTACGAGTCCGTGAGGCGGATTGCATCCTCGAGCTTTGCTTTGAGGTTTGCCTGGAAGTTTCTACATCACCTTTGTTGACTTCACCAAAGCCTTCGACACCGTGAGCAGGAAAGGGCTTTGGCAAATACTAGAGCGCATCGGATGCCCCCCAAAGTTCCTCAACATGGTTATCCAACTGCACGAAAACCAACAAGGTCAGGTCAGATACAGCAATGAGCTCTCTGAACCCTTCTCCATTAACAATGGCGTGAAGCAAGGCTGCGTTCTCGCACCAACCCTCTTTTCAATCTTCTTCAGCACGATGCTGAACCAAGCCATGAAAGACCTCAACAATGAAGACACTGTTTACATCCGGTACCGCACGGATGGCAGTCTCTTCAATCTGAGGTGCCTGCAAGCTCACACCAAGACACAAGAGCAACTTGTCCGTGAACTACTCTTTGCAGACGATGCCGCTTTAGTTGCCCATTCAGAGCCAGCTCTTCAGCGCTTGACGTGCTGTTTTGCGGAAACTGCCAAAATGTTTGTCCTGGAAGTCAGCCTGAAGAAAACTGAGGTCCTCCATCAGCCAGCTCCCCACCATGACTACCAGCCCCCCCACATCTCCATCGGGCACACAAAACTCAAAACGGTCAACCAGTTTACCTATCTCGGCTGCACCATTTCATCAGATGCAAGGATCGACAACGAGATAGACAACAAACTCGCCAAGGCAAATAGCGCCTTTGGAAGACTACACAAAAGAGTCTGGAAAAACAACCAACTGAAAAACCTCACAAAGATAAGCGTATACAGAGCCGTTGTCATACCCACACTCCTGTTCGGCTCCGAATCATGGGTCCTCTACCGACATCACCTACGGCTCCTAGAACGCTTCCACCAGCGTTGTCTCCGCTCCATCCTCAACATTCATTGGAGCGGCTTCATCCCTAACATCGAAGTACTCGAGATGGCAGAGGCCGACAGCATCGAATCCACGCTGCTGAAGATCCAACTGCGCTGGGTAGGTCACGTCTCCAGAATGGAGGACCATCGCCTTCCCAAGATCGTGTTATATGGCGAGCTCTCCACTGGCCACTGTGACAGAGGTGCACCAAAGAAGAGGTACAAGGACTGCCTAAAGAAATCTCTTGGTGCCTGCCACATTGACCACCGCCAGTGGGCTGATATCGCCTCAAACCGTGCATCTTGGCGCCTCACATTTCGGCGGGCAGCAACCTCCTTTGAAGAAGACCGCAGAGCCCACCTCACTGACAAAAGACAAAGGAGGAAAACCCAACACTCAACCCCAACCAACCAATTTTCCCTGCAACCGCTGCAACCGTGTCTGCCTGTCCCACATCAGACTTGTCAGCCACAAACGAGCCTGCAGCTGACGTGGACATTTTACCCCCTCCATAAATCTTCGTCCGCGAAGCCAAGCCAAAGAAGAGAACATAATCCTGAGTAACCGGAGGGAGAAGTTGCTCTGAGTTTGTGAAGGCAAAATTAAATCTGATATGATATTTTGGATGTTGTGAGTGAAATGGCAGTTGTTTTCTCTGAATTCCCACTGGAATAGTGCTTGTCTGCTCAAATGGTATTCCCTTCACTTTTATATTCAATATCTCCACAAACAGTGAACACAGGTACAACAAAAGTGCATTAAGGAAGATACATGCTCTTAAACAGCATTCTCAAAACCCCATAGTTGTAACACCCAAAAGAAAAAAGTTGGCACTAGCAAGCCACACATCATCCTTTCTTGGAAATGTATTATTATCATTATTTAGGCAAAGTCCTGGAGTTCCTTACTTCAAGATGTCCTCTTGGCAGCTGGCACTATATTCTGACTTCACTCACACAATGAGGTGCAGTTTGTGATAAACAAATTTTCAAAAGCATATATCAATGTTAGTAAATGAATGGCAACATGAAAACACTTATTATGTCAAATGTCGTCAAATCCCTACACTACAATTGTCCATGTAGTGTGGATTACTTCTGCTGTTTCAGTTCCATTCACTTTCATTTGAGAATCTCCTGAACGTGATGCAAAAATGAACAAGGCCCATACTCTTTTTAACACCGTTGCCTCGTGTTTGGAAAACCAATAAATTAAAACTGAAAGGTGTCCATCAATTCCACTCATGTCTTCAGTCCCCTTCGCAACCATTCAGTTAACCCTTTCAATGCCTCAAAAACATCCTTGGAGTCATATGAGACCAAAAGAACACCAACAACATGATCTCTGAGAGATCCTTTCAACCTTCACTGGTTAGGTTTTATAAAAGGTATATTTTACAATTATTTGCCATGCATTCTTTTCTATGGGAAACTTATTTGCTGCAATGTAGGTGAAAGCCAATGCTCTGGCAGGGTGACAGCATCAGAAGAAAACCTCAAGTAATTTAGTCTCTTTACTGAAAATTGAGGAATCTCTGCCCACAACTGCATTGCCTCGAGAGTTTATATCAAAGGTTGACAGAGCTAGGGCTTTTCTCTTTGGAGCAACGAAGGATGATAGGTGACTTAATGGAGGTACATAAGATTTATGAGGGGTTTAGTTAGAATGGACAGTCAGCACAATTATCCCAGGGTGACAACAGCAAATACCAGAGGACATCTGTATAAGGTGATTGAAGGAAAGTTTAGGGGAGAAGTCAGAGTTAGGTTTTTACACAGGCAGTGGTGGGTGCCTGGAATGCATTGCCTGGTATAATGGTGGAGGCTGGTATAATGGGGACATTCAAAAGACTCTTGAATAGGGACATGACATTAAGAAAATTAGATGGTCATGGGTGTGAGGTCAGGAAGGATCAAATTTTTGTGGAGTTGGTTTACATGGATTGGCACAGCATCATGGGTTGACGGGCCAGTACTATGTTCTGTATTTAAAGCTGATGCAAATACACTTTAGAGAACCCAGGCTGAAGTCCACAGGCAAACCAAGAAATAGTGTCCCTGGAGAGGGAATCTGGAGCCTCTGTGGGAAGGTTTGATACTCTTGCATTTCAGCCTTCTTATACACTGCCAAACACCAGTGACCTGACTGACTTTGTCATGTCTCCTGTTAATTTTTAGTAAGTTGGATGGCTTCCAGCTTCTTCAAGTTTGAAGCTGGAAATGTTTTCAGGGATCCATAGAATGGATCTGTAGCATAAAGGAGATCACTGAAGCTGTTTATTCACAGATTACTGACTCAGTCTCATTCTTTTCTATCAGAAACCAGCAGGCAAAGGGAGTACATCGCTCTGCAAGCATTGAAGACATCCCCATGCTATAGTTTGCAAGCAATCAGCTCTAGACACATCAGTTAGTGGGCACCTAACATGCCAACTCCATGCAAACATTGAAATTGATTATTTTTTCTCCATGTCCAGTTTTTGGTTGGCAAGAACCTGAAAAGTTTACAGATCTGTAACTGTGGATAGTAGGGATTCTATCACTAATGTGTGTGTGTATATATATATATATATACATATATATATGTATATATATACATATTGTAGTATAGGATGGTTGTGATTGGCTGAGAGTGTAGCCACGCCTACTGGCAGGTCTTAAAGGATTGCTCCTAGCCAGACCCAGATTATTCTGCACTGGTTGACCTACATGGTTTGGATCAACAAGCCTTTGATTCTTTTGACATGCACTACAATTTTATTAACTAGAAAGTTTTCAAGGGATGGAATGTATGCTGCGACCGGAACGCCTCAGCATTGACCCACAGTTGACTACAGCTCCGAATGAATTTAAGCACTGGTTGAGGTGTTTCGAAGCTTACCTACAACTATCTGACTCTGCTGTGGTGGAGGACGGCCATTGACTACTAGTATTGATGTCTATGATGTCCCCCAGAGTCTATGAGAGCATCCAGAACGCAGCCGCTTACGCCACAGCCATGAAGGTGCTGAAAGGACTCTATGAGCGACCGGTAAACAGGGTCTACATCCAGTACAAACTAGCGACCAGGAGGCAACTGCCCGGTGAGTCCTGTAAAGCTTATCTCCAAGCACTAAGGGCACTGGGCAGAGCTTGTGCTTGCACAGACCAAAAGCTGTTGAGACCACCAACGATCTTATTTGGGATGCTTATGTGGCCAGGGTCAGATTGAATGAGGTGAGGCAGCACCTGCTAGAGTACAGGGGAGAAAACCTAGAGGATGTGATCCGGATCGCAGAGACGATGGAGGCTGCGGTCTTAAGTGTGGACGCTTACTCTCAGGGCTGGACCCCATGCTATTAAGTGAGTAGGATGCCCTCAATCAACCCTACTACCCCACGGCCCACAGATGGCCTGTCGGCCACTGCTACACTGCCTGATGCGACTTCGAAATACTACTTCTGCAGGAGGGACAAACACAGCAGGTCCCAGTGTCTGGCAAGGAGAGCCAGGTGCCAGAAGTGCATTAAAAATGGGCACTTAGCTGTAGTCTGTCACTCCAAAATGGCCACTGTCAAACACAGTGCCTCGTGTGAGGCCCAACCATCACCCTCGCATTCAGACATCTCATCTCCAGAGTTCTCGTCCAATGGGAGCGAGGGCTCCATCACACAGCAGTGCCTGACGTCACGGGGCAGGCGCTGAGCACAGAAGGTACACTCCACCCTCGCCGTGATGACGTTGGCCTGCTTGGACCTCCCACATAGAGCAACGACTGCCTAGGCCCCGGCCCCAACTTCAGCGACCGCTGCCGCCAACCTGAGAACTGCCGCTGTTACCATTGCCATTGCTGCTGACCAAGGACCCGCCGCCACTGCTGCCGCTATTGCCACCACCGACGCTGTCGACCAGGTACCCGCCACCGCTGCTGCCACTACTGCTGCCAATGTCACTGCCAACCTGGTACCCACCGCCGCTACCGATGCTACTGACCCGGTACCCACCACCGCTACCGCCAATGACTGACCGCCCCACTTCCGAATGCAAGCAGTGACCCCCAGCACTTACTGTTGGCAGGCCGACGCCCCTAGAAGGTTGCAGGCAGCAGCCCAGCTACTCGATGCTGACAGCTCCAGCCTGACTGCTTCTGTGACATCACCACACACAGGTAGTGCAATTCAAGCCTGATGCTGCGTGACGTCATCACGCAAGACTTCATTGTTCCCAGCACAGGTCGCTGCATCAGTGACCCTAGACCAGGACTGCCCCCATCCCCTCACAAAAGCAATGGAACTGATTAAAGTGCATGGACACCATACAAATTGCTTATTTGACTCTGAGTCAATCGAGAGTTTTATCCGTCCAGACCTGGCCCACCGTTGCGGACTGGTCATTCTCCCCACTGACCAGAAGATTTCATTGGCGACCAGATCACACTCGACTGGGGTAAAGGGGTATTGCATGGTGATCCTGAAAGTCCAGGGCATCACATTTATTGATTTAAAATTGTTAGTCCTCCCTCAACTGTGTGCTCCCGTATTGCTGGGACTGGATTTTCAGTGCCATTTCCGAACTGTTTCCCTGCACTATGGGGGGCCCCACGGCCCACTCTCTGTCTGTATCCACTCCATCCCGGAGGCCTCCTGCCAGTGACAGCCCAAGCCACCCACCCCCGTGCCCCGGTGCCCCACTTGTAGCCTCTCCACCCTCCGGTTCGCTCCTCCATCACTCTTTGCAAACCTCACCCCTGGCTGGAAACCAAAAGCCAGCAATATAGTTATGAATACAGGAAATTCATCACAAGCGAGGTGTGCAGACTGCTGGAGGAGGGCATGATCGAACCCAGCTCAAGTCCCTGGAGGGTCCAGGTGGTGGTTGTTAAAAACGGGGAGTAGCCGCGGATGGTGGTTAACTACAGCCAGACAGTCAACCGCTTCACATTTCTGGATGCGTACCCCCTCCCACAGATCATGGATATGGTGAATCAGATCGCTCAATATCATGTGTTCTCCACTTGAGTTACGTTCGGCCTATCACCAGCTCCTGATCCGCCAAGAAGACCAACTTTTCACGGCCTTTGAAGCGAATGGGCAGCTGTATCAATTTTTCAGGGTACCCTTTGGGGTCACGAAGAGTGTCGCGGTTTTCCGGCAGGAAATGGACCGGATGGTAGACCAGAACCGGCTAACAGCTACTTCCCTGTATCTGGACAACATCACCATCTGCGGCCATGACATGCAGGATCATGATGCCAACCTCGAGAAATTTTTTCAGACTGCAATTCGGCTGAACTTAACCTACAGTTATCAACCACCTCTGCACTGACTTTACGCTCTTCGGGTACCCCAGTTAAATCCACAGTGACCGGGGGTCTTCACTGATGAGCGCTGAGCTGCAGCAATACCTCCTGGAGTGTGGTATTGCTTCGAGCAGGACCACCAGCTATAACCCACGCAGTAATGGGCAGGTCGAAAGAGAGAATGCCACCGTCTGGAAAGCGGTTAAGCTTTCCCTCCAGTCCAAAGGCCTCCCCACCGCTCGCTGGCAGGACGTGCTCACTTGCGCCCTACACTACATCCGCTCCCTCCTATGCACCGCGACCAATACCACGCCCTATAAAAGGATGTTCTCTTTCCTGAGGAAATCCAAATCGGGAATAACCACGCTCACGGTTCCCGTACCTGTCCTGCGATGCTATATCCAATACTCAAAGAACGACCCTTTGGTTGACCGAGTGACGCTGCTCCATGCGAACCCACATTATGCATACATTGAGGACCTAGATGGGCGGGAGGACACAGTCTCGGTAAGGGTCCTAGCCCAAGCCGGATCGGACCCGGCATTGCACCCAACCCAACCTCCTCCAAATCCTTCTCCCCTAGGTCACGTGCTTGAACAGAGGGATCAGCACCACCCCACCAACTCAGGCCAGCCTGTCGACAATGCCATTGGGGAATTGAGCGAGGTGGTGGCCACAGCCAACAAGCCCGCCAGTGACACAACTCCAGTGACCCCAATCCCAGCACCACAGCAGTCACGCCGGACAATCAGGCCCCGACCATTACAGCCCCTAACCTCCCACCAGTCTTTCCCCCCCCTTGTTTTTTACAGTCCTCCATTCACCCCGGTGTCAGTTCTCAAAGAAGGGTTGAATGTGTATATGTATATATTGTGGTATAGGACGGTTGTGATTGGCTGAGAGCATAGCCATACCTTCTGACAGGTCTTAAAGGGTTGCTCCTAGCCAGACCCAGATCATTCTGGACTGGTTGACCTACTTGTGATACACTCCAGTCTTCTAGTTAATAAAAGCTTTGGTTTGGATCAACTAGCCTTTGATTCTTTTAACGTGCACTACATGTTCTCAGTAACATGACTGGTAGATGTGGGGTCAATTGTTATGTTCAAAAGATGTTCAGAAACATAACTGGATAGGAAATGTTTAGAGGAATGTGAGCAAACATAGGCAGATGGGACTATCTTTCTCTGCATGGACAAGTTGGACCTAAAGGAACGGTTTTCATGATGCAGAATTCTTTGACTTTGTAAACTGTGGCAATCCACTAGATCAACTACATTTGAACCATAATGTTATACCAAATGTTGGCCATTGACTGACAGAATTAAACACTGATGTTAAAGCTAATGATTGTAAGAGGAAAACCCTTGCGGCCAGTTCTCTGGAGAGGTGGCGAGGAGCAAGGACAGGAGAGAAACAATGAATAATTAGAAGGAGGAAGGAGGAAAAAGCATGAATGGCTTTTTGCCTGGACTGCTCACGGAAAGATACAACCAAGCATGATTCAAAAATTAGAACTTAATTTTTCCATTCATCATGTTCTCAAACCTTCTCACCCTGCGATCATTATCTGCCATATCTCTCTCTCCATATTAAAAAAAATACAAGATAAACATTCCATATTTAATTTATAAAACACATCATCCTATTCCACACAAAAGATAAATATTCACCCTTCTGCAACCTGAATGCTTGATTTCAAGGTGCTTCTGTCCAAAATGAGTGCCTCTGCTCAAGTGAGTGCTGCAATGCAGATGAATGCCAGTGGTAGCAGCTTATTCTATCTTTCTTTTACAGACCAGTTTTTACTGTCCTTCCCCAACTGAACGGAATAGTTCATCATGATATAGCACAATGATGTAGCTGATTTGTATGCAGACCAGACCAGATAAGGACAGCATATTTCCTTCTGTGCAGGGCATTAATGAAGCAGATGGTTTTTTTTATGATACCTTTTATGGTGCTATTGTTTTATTCTATATTTTATATTGTCAGTTGAACTTCAATTCCCTAGCTGCCATGATGGGATTTGCACTAGTGTCTGGAGGTCAATAATCCAAGCCTTTGGATAGTAATAACTGCAGTATTTCACGATAATGGCTTGCAAAAGTTTGCTGATTTCTAATGGAAGAGGTTGTCTGAGCTTAGAGGATGAACTGCAGTAGCAATGCCTTGAAAGTATGTCTGGGGACTGTATCATCTCAGCAGTCGTCTGCTTGTCTGGCAGGTAGTGGTTGAAGGAATCAGCAGCATGACAAAGATGTGCTTCAGAGAGAGAGCAACAGATTGTCACAGGGTATTTTCTTTTTCAGACGCTACAAGCTATGAACATTGTGCCCTGAAGACTCAACTGTGATTTTCTAAAGGGAACTGAGTGAAACTGAAAAAGTATGAATTGCAGAACAATGAGGAAAGAACAAGGGATTTAAAACCAAAGAGCTCTATTAAGATTCAAGATTAAATTTATTGTCTTTGTCATATTACATGAAATTGCTTTTGCCTGCTGTAAGGCAGACAGATTTGCCATTGGCAGAAATTGCTGAAGTGCCTCTTCCAGACAGAGAAAGTGAAGCAGAACAGAGTCCCCAGAGTCACCGAGTGTCCATAGATTTGCCACCAGCATTTCCGCAGCCTCCACAGCCACGTAGAATCCAGTTCAAACCATTGGCAACCTGAGCTACAGATCTGAGCCTCCAATACGGTCAGGAACCCTTCAGCGCCTTTGGCACCCCCTTGCATCCCAGTTCCAACAGCTGGTACCCCCTTCAGCAAGTTTTGAGCCAGTCTCCAGCAGTCCGTAGCCCAGCATGAGTCTCCCGACAGCAGCAGCCTACAGCCTCCATGGGTTCCTCGCCTCAAGTTGCCAGCAGTCCATCGCAGAGACCCCTACTGGTCCACCACTGTGGTCAGCATCCTGTGGGTCATCTCTTCTGCTTCTCCTTCTCAGACGGGGGATGGTCTCTCCATTTCCTGGTGCCCTGTGCCAATCCTCCGCTCCCCTGGAGTCTCTGACCCCTTGTGGCTGCTGCCGATCAGAGGTCCCGCCATCTTGGATGCAGACCCCACGGTCATGGAATTTTAAATGAAATTGCACCTCTAGCAGGCTGTTCAAAGCCTGTGCAGAGATGAAGAGAGGTCACCAGTCGAATTTGGCCAAAGGGTCTCCTTCAGTATTATACAGTATCATTCTACATGTCCATAATTCAAACTCCTGTTCTAATGATTTTAATCTCTTTGATGCATCTGTTGAAACATCTGACTGCATATTTTTTGAAATACTAATGTTCAACATTATTTCCATTGCAGTAGATTCGGCTATATTATTTAATGCATCAGTTGTCAAACACCTTAGTTGTTTTCAATGGAAAGAATGCCTCTGAGGAACTGCAACATGTTGAGCTATATTTGTGAATCTGAGTAGTATTCATCTCCTCTTACATCATATGCATCATATGTTTACTAAAGCTACTGTATCCTTCCAATTCATGTACGGGGTGTTTTTATATGCATATTAGCATCGAGTCCACGCTGCTGAAGATCCAGCTGCGCTGGGTGGGTCACGTCTCCAAAATGGAGGACCATCGCCTTCCCAAGATCGTGTTATATGGCGAGCTCTCCACTGGCCACCGTGACAGAGGTGCACCAAAGAAAAGGTACAAGGACTGCCTAAAGAAATCTCTTGGTGCCTGCCACATTGACCACCGCCAGTGGGCTGATATCGCCTCAAACCGTGCATCTTGGCGCCTCACAATTTGGCAGGCAGCAACCTCCTTTGAAGAAGACCGCAGAGCCCACCTCACTGACAAAAGGCAAAGGAGGAAAAACCCAACACCCAACCCCAACCAACCAATTTTCCCCTGCAGCCGCTGCAACCGTGTCTGCCTGTCCCGCATCGGACTGGTCAGCCACAAACGAACCTGCAGCTGACGTGGACTTTTACCCCCTCCATAGATCTTCGTCCGCGAAGCCAAGCCAAAGAGTATTACGTAGCCCTAAAATCCTTCAACAATATTTCTGTATTACAAAAAATATGACTGTTGAGTAACTCCCCGATGGATGGAACAAAACAGCTCAGTATAGGCCCTTCAGCCCACAATGTTATGCCAATCTTTATCAACCTATTCCAAAACAATCTAATTATTTCCCCACTATTCTGTGTGTGAAACAGGTTTGACAGGTTTCAAGGGTAATGAATCTGAATGCGGCTGATTGAATAGTAGAGTTTTATTTACACGTGTAGGGAGTTGGCGTGAGGGTGAAAGGCACACACTCACCAGATTAAATTATACCCTCACACCCGCTCGTGGGTAGAAGGCTTCGCAATCAAGTTACAACATACAAAACCCACCACCTCTTGATATCCCTGGCAGGCACAGCTCGTATCTAACTAAACTAGGGACACTAGGCCGATAATACTACATCTCTCAACCATTTGTCTGTGCACACCTTACCAACGATCCTCCAGTGTTGCCCACCGTTCCCAACCTGGAGTGGAGCTCGGGTTCATCCTAGAAGAGAAAGAGAGTGATGGCTTACGTGCAGGAGGTGGGGGGGGGGGGCTTTATAATGCCATCAGCTGGAGGGTTCATCCCAGGTATTGATGAGGCAATTAAAGGGGCCAATAACCAGATGTTCACCAACCTGTGAGCAAGGGTTGACCTTGATTGGTATGTGAGGTGACTTCCAATCAGGTTCCAGATGAAGAGGTCACATGTTTCTATTTCTATTCTTGACTTTATACTTCTGAATTTCCAAATGATAACAATTTGATGTAAAATTTCTAAAATAATTTAAATATCCCTATGCTTTCCCCTGAAAAGAAAACGAGAATAGATGGACCTATATCACAAGAGGAAATAGTTGCAGCTATCTCTTCATTGAAATCTGGAAAATCCTCAGGTCTTGATGGATTTCCTGTGGAATTTTTAAAATAATTTTCTTCTTTGCTTTCATCTCATCTAAGTTCTGTGTTATCTCACTCATTTAAGCATGTAAATTTCCTGCATCATTCAAAGAGGCATATATCATTCTTATGCACAGAAAGTAAAGATCCAACGCAACGCACCTCCTATAGACCAATCTCTTTATTAAATGCTGATGTCAAAATTTTGGTTAAAGTTTTGGCCTGTAGATTGGAAAACATTTTACCATCAATTATATCTGAAGATCAAACAGGCTTTATTAAAAATTGTTACTCTTATTTTAATGTGAGGGATCTAGTTGATATTTTGTGCTCACCCTCAGATGTGGTTCCTGAATGTCTTCTTTCTCAAGGCACAGAGAAAGGATTTGATCATGTGTACTGAAAATATTTATTTGCGATTTTAGAAAAATTCAATTTTGGACCAAGTTTTATTACATGGATAAAATTACTGTACTTGTGCCCTATTGCTTCAATCCTCACCAACTTTCAACAGTCACAACCTTTCAATCTCCAATGGGGAACACATCAAGGGTGCTCTTTAAAGCCATTACTTTTTGAACTGGCCATAGAGCCATTGGCAATCAAGTTCTGAAGTTGCGGGGATATCTTAGGGATTTGGAGGAAGGAGTTGAACATAAAGTTTCTCTTTATGCGGATGATCTCTTGCATTTCATCTCAAGCCCTGATACCTCCCTACTCCTCACGCTGTCATTACACACCTAATTCAGTCAGTTCTCAGGATACAAACTCAATTTACATAAAAGTGAGCTTTTCCTTGTGATAGCTAGGTGTTTAGAGCACTGGTTTTGTGAACTGGGGTCATGAGTTTGTACCTTGCTGGGGCCTCATTTCTGTGAGGGGTGCTGGATAAAGTGGTGACTCTCTGTCTTCCTTACGGTAGACAAAGTTAAAGAATTTCATGTACGTTACACTCTAAATGTGGTATTACGTGACAATAATGGAACCCTTAGCTTTTAACCTTTACTAACCTTCCTTTTAAGATCAGGTAAAATCAATTTACTTATCTCGGTATTGCAGTCACAAATAAAGTGTCTTTAAAGAAAGTTTTCTCACTTTGTTAAAACACGTGAAACAGCTTAACACAGTGGTCACCCCTGTCTACATCCATGATGGGCCAACTTTATCAAAATGAATATTTTGCCTAATTTTTTATATATTTTTACCATCTATACTGACCCATTCTAAATCTTATTTTCACTCATTAGATTCTGTTATATCATCATATATATTTAGCCCTCAACTAAATAAAGTTAATCTTCAAAAATCTAAAAGAGACGGAGGCATGGTGTTGCCTAATTTCTGATTTTATTACTGGGAGGCTAACATACGCAAGTTTACTTTTTGGTTAGACTTTCATTACTGAGTTGACAGTCCATTTTGGATAGTATTGGAGTTGAATTCTGTTAAAAACTTTTCCATTCCAGCACATCTTGGAACCTCACTTCCTCTTTCTTGAACTAAATTAATTGATAATCTGGTAATCAGGATACTGTGAGAGTGTGGGCTCCAATGGATTTTTTCTTTCAAATCCTATTTTATCCAATCATCTCTTCCATCCTTCTCCACGTGATTCTGCATTTCAAGCATGGTATAGAATGAGTATTGAGTTGTTTAAAGATCTTTTTATTGATAATAGTTTTGCATCATTTGAACAACTTTCTGAAAAATTTAACCTGCCAACTAGTCTTTTTTTTCCTCAGATATCTGCAAATCAGGTATTTTCTATTCTCTCAGTTACCAAACTTCCCTGAGATATTTGGTACAAATACTGTTGACGTGTTTCTTAGTTTCCAATCCTCATGCAAAGGTTTAATATCTGTTATCCATGATAAGTTGGCAGGTTTAAAGACGTGGTCCTCTTGATAAAATTAAAACTGCCTTGGTACAGGATTTAAACCTTTCACTGTTGGATGAGGCTTGAGATTCAGTTTTTAATTTGGTTAATTCTTCTCTCTGTCTGTTGCAATTTAAAGTTGTACATAGGGCTCATAAGTCCAAAATCAAATCATCTCTTGTTTATTCAAATGTGGATTCTTCTTGTGACAAATGTAGGAGAGGTGAGGCTTCCCTTATTCATGTGTTCCCAATGTGTCCTAGCCTCGAAAAATACTGGAGGGGATGTGTTCCAAACCTTGTCCTTAATCTTTCATTTAAATCTAGAACCCAACCCTTTGGTTGCTCTTTTTGGTGGCAGTGGAGAAGATGACATTCGTTCAACTCCATTCAAATATCGTACTGTGTCCTTTTCCTCTCTTTTGGCAAGACATGCGATATTAATAAAATGGAGGGAAGCTGCCCCGCCTACCCACTCTCAGTGGCTGAGAGATATTATGTCTTGTTCAAAGCTAGAAAAGATTTGCTTATTCAATTAGTAAAATACAAGCAAAAAAGTTTCAAATGGTGTGGGGACCTCTCCTGGATTATATTCAGAACCTTAGTTAAACCAAGGCAAGGCTTGACTTTGATTGGCAGGTGAGGTGACTTCTAATCAGGTTCTAGACCAAGGTGAGCAACCTTTTTAAAATTCACATTCCACTTTAAAATAATTCCCTATGCCATCGGTGCTCTCTGATTGGTAAGGGACTACTTAAGGTGGTATGTAGATGGAAAGAAAAAGTTTGAAAACTACTGTTTTAATCGTATCTAATTGACTTGTTATGTGCATGGTTTCATAACTCCAAAGGAAATGGACCAATTACAACTTTTTTTCAAGCAAAATATTTCAGTAACAATTGGGTCTTGAGCAGTAATTCTCAACCTTCCCTTCCCACTCACATATCACACATGTATGCGCCCACCTGCCAAACAAACTGCCAGTGCTGTTGGCCACAGTGTGGGCGGCTGTGGATCTGCCACCATACTACCATGCCATTTGCCACAGTCCAGGAATCCATGGAGATCCAGACTAGCCTGGTAGTCTCTTTTAGGGTGAGCACCACAGCCACCAGTTTGGCCAAGTAGCTGGACACCCCCACCCCATCTTGTGTCAGTGTTTTACCCATGGCAGGATGGAGCGCCATTGCATTCCACTACTGTTTGCTGCCGCTCCACTGCCTGGAGCCATTAGTAAACCAAGTTTCTTGCTGTTCTCCGGGATCTAGGGTGTCTAATGATTGACCACAGGGCATGGGGGAGGGCTGTAGTGTAGGGGAGCCATCACTTTCAGGCAAGGACATGATCTGTTCATGTAAGTGGTGCACCCCTTCAGGTCTGTATGTACCATTTCCACTTAACTATGACTGCTGGGAACAGCTCTCCTTATGGGTGGTATCCTCATTGCATGATGGGGGGGTGCAGCTGGGTATGATTGTCTCTGCTTTGCGGTGCTCTGTGGCTAACTGTGCGAGATAGCAGGCGAGCAGCTGATGCTCTAATGGGGAGTAGCGGGAGACAACTTCATGGAGGGACTTTTGTCAGAGGCTGCGCTCGACTATTGTCTTTATGGTAGAGACATAATTCAAAGGGTACTCAAATCTGGGAAGGGGGCAGTGACAGTGCCTGTTCAACCTCTGGTTTTGCGATTTCAAGTGCAGTTGGTTGCTCAGGTACCCACTGAAACATAGCTGGTTTCCTGGAAATGCTGTACAGTGGACGGAGGAGCGAGGTGAGATGGGGAATATGTTGGTGGCCAGTAACCCAAAAGACCTACAAAACTTTGCATTTCAACTTTGCTGGTAGACACCACTGCATTGAGGATTTTGGTTTTAGCAGCCGCGGGAGTTTTTCTGCTGCCAGAGTGTCCCTGGATGCCCAAAAGGACTATTTAACTGGGATCCTGTACCTTTTCCAGGTTAATGGGCCCATCCTTGTGCCCAGAGAGAGGTGATTAACATATCGAGAGCTTGTGCAACTGCTTCCTCTGAAGAGCCCTGGAGGAAGATATCATCAATGTTCTGAGATATCTGGGGTGGAGAACTTTATATTTTCTAAATTCAGGCAATTAACCCCTAGCCTTGGGGCAAGTGTCAACATGTATACTGTCTCCCCTGCCAGGAGTTGGGACTGAAGGGGGTGATCCATGTGGTTCTGCCAGCTGGAGTGGCCAGCTGTGCACAGCTGTTGCATTTTAAGTAGCCTGCAAGGTACCTCTGTCCCTCTCACCTCAAGATCAGTGACTCAGACTTGGGCAGCCTGCGTTGCCTCCTGTAGTGCACAGCAGCACTGCTGGGTCACCTCCATCTTATTTTTCTGGGCATTTTCCAAATCTTTCCTTTCTATGATCTCCCCTTGATTTCTCAGATGCTAGCAGCTAAAAGGCGGCTCTCTGACTCGCCTTAGTTTTTGGAAACCTCCAACTTCTTGAAGAGGGACATCACATCTCACAATGTGGGTTCAGGTGCTTACCACGTTCCATTAGCATGCTTGCCAAGCTCTCAAACCCTGCACTATCGTCAGTCCACCAGAGCATCCTATTCTTCCTGCCTGCACTAGCTATCCTGCCCCAATTCCAAAACATCTCCCCTCCAGCTGCATTCAGTTGAAACTCTATGGACCCTGCCCACAGCAGGGTGAAACCGTGTGGGTGAAACTGGTTCAATGCGTCCCACGGGTAATGAGTCTGAACGCTGCTGATTGAACAGTAGCTTTTATTTACATGTGTAGGGAGTCATAACAAGGGTGAAAGACACACACATAAACACACTATATAACATATGATACCCACTACCCTTTGATATTCCTGGCCGATACAGCTCTTATCTAACTAAACTAGGCATACAATACTACAACTCCCAACCATTTGTCTGTGCACACCTTACCAATGATCCTCCAGTGTTGTTCAGGGTTCCTAACCTGAAGTGGAGCTCAGGTTCGTCCCAGAAGAGAAAAAGAGCCATAGTTCACTTGTGGAGAGTCTGGCTCAGGTTCCAATGAGGCAATTAAAGGGACCAAAGACCAGGTGTGCACTGAACTGTGGGCAAGGCATGACTTTGATTGGTAGGTGAGGTGACTTCCAATCAAGTTCCAGATGGAGAGGTCACATGTCCTTCCTCAATCCACATTCCTACATGATTCCAAATGGAGGAGTCACATGACCATCCATAATCCATACTACACCTACCACAATCTCTTTTTCTTTCCATCGTGTGCCTATCTAAGAAACTTTTGAATGTCCCTATTGTAACATCCTCCAGCAGTAACCCCTGGAATTGCATTCCAGACACTCACCATGCTTTTGCATAAAAAACTTACCTCTCACTTCTCTAAATTTTTCTCAACTCACCTTAAATGGATGACCTCTGGTAATTCCTATTGTTGCCCTAGGAAAAAGGTGTTCGCTGTCCACCCAACATAAACTCCACATATTCTAATATACTTATAATCACCTCTCATCCTTTGAGGCTCCAAAGAGGAAAGCCATTGCCAGTCAACCTTGCTTCATAGATATGGTCTCCAATCCAGGCAGCATCCTGGCAAATCATCTCTACAACCTCTATAAAGGATCTACATTCTTCCTGTAATGAGGTGACCAGATTCAAATACAATACATCTTGAACATTTTTTCCATGTTCAAATCACAAAGATTTTTTATTCCAGGCTGTAAAACAAATGAAGATCTGCACTTTGGAAGATTCAGTTATGGAACCCAATAACAATTTGAAACACCAGTATTTATTTTAGATGAGCAACTAAACAATGAAGCAAAAACTGCACAAACTGGAAACCAGCTGGAATTGCTAAGTATTTCCAACATTTTCTATTTTTATTTCATTTTAGATCGAAATGTGAACTGGCAGAGAAGATGACTTAAATTCATATTGTAGAAAAATATTTCCATTGAAAGAAATTTTTAAAAATTAGAAATCCAAAAATTCAAAGCTAAATGTTGAGCCCAGCACCAGATTACGAGAGAAAGACTTCAGTGCCCGTCTGTTTTAGTGAAAGCCAAGCTTGCTGTGGTCACCTGGCGCTAATGTCATCAGGGATACTAAGCTTGACAATGACACTGAGTTTGTGAGGCAGATTACAAAGTCCTGTCTCTGTATATGTGCTTCATTTACTGCCACCAGTTGGGATAAATTTCTCAGATCCAGTCCCTATTTTTGCTTTTATATTTAAAAAATCGAAAGATTTTTTTGGCAGCAGGATTCGGTTAGCACAATGTCACGGCAGCATCAGTGACCCAAGTTTGAACCCATCGCTATCTGTAAGGAGTCTCCCCATCACTCCCTGGGTTTCCTCCAGGTGTTCCAGTTTCCTCCCCTGTCCTAAATACGTATGCAGTTGATAAGTTAATTGGTCACATTAAAAATAGAGATTTTTATTCTTTATCTTAGCCTTGATTAAATGTACTGACCTAAAACATTGACTGAGCATTTCTAACCATGGATGCTATCTGACCTGTTGAGTTCCTTCAGCATTTCTTTGTTTGCTCAACATTTTAGAAAATCAGTGGTTCTCAATCTTTTTCTTTCCACTCACATACCACTTTAAGTATTCACCTATGGCATAGGTGCTCTGTGATAGCTTAAGGTTTTTTTTAATCGTACCTAATTGACTCGTTATGTGCACAGTTTCATAACTCCCAAGGAAATGGGCCAATAATAATTTTTCTCAAGCAAAATCTTCAGTAACAATTGGGTCTAGAGCAGTGATTTTCAGTCTTCCCTTCTCACTCATATACCAATTTAAGCAATCCCTTAACTAATCACTGAGCACCGATGGCAGTGGGCAAGATGTTGTCAGATAGAGTATAATGTGCTGATGACTTTTTCTCAAGCAAAATATTTCAGTAACAATTGGGTCTAGAGCAGTGGTTCTCAACCTTTTTCTTCCCACTCACGTACCACCTTAAGCAATCCCTTACTAATTACAGAGCACTTAAAGTGGTACGTGAGTGGAAAAAGTTTGAGAACCACTCTTCTAGATTTATCCCTTACTACAAACAGAAATTTACTACTTTCTTCACTAAGTTTAAGCTAATTAGTTGACATAACCTTAAGGAGAAACTTCATGAAGCGTTGAACCTGTGATTTCTAATGAATTTTCATGAATGCTCTATCTGCTGAGCAAGAGAAATCTCAATGAAATTCCCAGTGTATGTGTTGGAACTGAATATGATTTCCCTGTTTGTTATGCACCCTTCCCAATCCAAGAAACATTCCATTAGCTAACATCAATTTCTTATTCACAAGCAAAAGAGCTGTCCCTTCGAAATTAGCTGCTGATTGGTTTTATTATTTTGCAATTTGATGCAGTTGATTAATCGATTGTGCAAGCATTGCTTTCATTATACTCCACATGATATAATCAGGCATATGTTAAAGCTTGAAATTAATCCATTATTCCTCAGTGAGTACCTTCTTTTACATTTATATTTCTGGAATTAACTAATTTGCAACTCACTTTATAGAAGAAAGAAAATAAATTGTGTAAAAATCTGCCAGTGCAGTCTGAAACCACATGCAGGCCAAGTTACCATTTTTTCATTTTCTTGTTGAAGAATACATAAAATGCAAACCCAGTGCAAATAGGAATGCCACATGTCAAATTTGTGCTAATTACCAAGATGGAACTAGATGCGAGAACAGTTTCGCTCAGGGAGGTTTCACGGAGCAGGCTCGATGGGCCAAGTGGCCTGCTTCTGTTCCTTTTTCTTGTGATCTTATGATGTTCTAACTTATGCAAGTGGTTAAGAAGAAATCTAAAATTTATCTGAGCTAGTTTCGTATTCTGTCACTAAAATAATTTTATCATAGCTTTGAAAATTGATTATGTAATTGATTTAAGTGAAAGGAAAAGAACAATTTTGTTTTAAATAATGTTCTCCACAACCTCAGACTGCTGCAAAGCTGTTTATAATTATTGTTACATTTTTTCAGTGTAACATAAGAAAGCACGAGCGGTTTATCTGTAGCATGGTCCCCCCACAAGCTGTAATGAGTCAAATAATTAGATAAGCTGCACTTCAGTGATGTTGGTTAAAGGATACATTTTTGCAAGGTCACTGGGGAAACTGCTTTTCATCAATTACCACCACAGTGCCATCTTTGTCCATCTGGAATGATAGATGGCGCTTTGGTTTGGATTTTCCTGTTACACTATTTTGAAATACCACATATTTTGATGAAGTGATTTGATAAAGTGTCCACAGATGTCCTGATGAGTTTATAGTTCAGAAATGTTCAAGTTAAATGAACAGCAAAAACAAGTATTTGGCAAATTAGGGCCTCATGTAGCACAAGCTTACATCTGAATCTCTAACTTAACTTGCTGTGGTACGATTGATGAACATAATTTTAGTTCTTAAATCGTGGTGTGGTGTATGGTTAATATTCACACATTTCAATGGCACACTACAACCACCTGCTATAAATGGATAATCCTTAAGCCCCTTCCTACAGAACAATTTTGGACCATGCAGCACTATTAGATTGTTGTTGGTTTTGATGAACCTTGCAGAGGCTGATGTGACATTACCTTTTTATTTTTATTTCCTACCTGTATTTTGTCAATAAATTGAGATTGCCAAGAGTCCATAATTGCAAGACTCCCCTCTCATAACATTAATCTCATAAGAGTGTAGTAACCATGGCAGCATGTCAGCATCTGGCTGTGGACAACAATCCAATATTTTATTTCAAATTGCATCTATTTTCTTCAAAGGAAGTGGGAGTGATTTTCATTTGCTTCACATTGTCTTAATGGGACACTTGTGGATCGAAAATGGTAGGGTTTTCATTTCCTGTGGTCTAGTTTGTCTCACTCATCTGTCCCTTATTCCAAGCCTGCTTGTCGCAGCATCAGGCTTTGATTCAGAGCTAAAGATGAAAATTGATTCTCTTGCTTCCCATCAGTATATCTTATCATGGAAGACCATCTGCATACTACAGCAGGTGTTGGCCTTATACTTAGCTAAGACAGTTCTAAAAGGAAATATTTTTGAATGTTTCTCAGCATAAATATAATTATTGCCTGTTAAGCTTCATGTTAGATCCAGCAAACAATAATATACAACATGAGTCACTTAATAGAAATATTTCCTCCAGAGGAACAATTAGTGTGTCATCTGGAATATATCACCGAGTACATGAAACCATTTAACATTCCTCCACTCTATAATTAACCACAATTTCTCAGGATGAAGTTGATACTTCCAAAGCTTCCTTAAAGTTCCATTTTTTTGTGACAATAGACCTGGATTTACTTGCATTGCTGCAGTCTGTGCATTAATGGAAATCTTCCATGATGGTGTTTGATAAGAATTTCCAGGATTTTGAAAATATGGTGGAATTTATCCAAGAAGGGATGGTGGGTGAAGTGGAAGAAATATCTTGTCCTCAGGATATTTCTGTTCCTTTTGGTAGTTAAGGATGCAAGGTTGGAAGATGTTCCCAGAGTAACCTTGGTAAGATATTTCCTGCCGTTACACTCATGACTTCACTGGTGCAGAACTAAACTCCTCAGCCTATATGTGATCAAGATTCACATATTGGAGGCTATGAAGTAGTTTGCAGCACACCTAAAGCAATATATGTTATTGATATAACTGGTCCAGGTAGTATTCAGGTTCAGTGCAGGTTGACTATGATGTCTGAATTCATTCTTATTAAGTATAGTTATTATTTGGCAATTTGTTGGGCTAATGCTATTTGTCACTTTCCGGTTTAAATCTAAATATCAATTCAGGACCTGTAGACGTTCATGGGGTGGAGTTGTTGAATGAAACATCCAGAACTATTAGAAAATAGCCCTGCATTATCACATTCAAAGTAACCTTGTAAAATAGCTTTTGACAATGTTTGACATTGCATCAACCAATACATTGGGTGGGTTTATGTGTCAATTTTACAGAAGTCAGTTTGCTCAGAAAACAAGAATCCATTAAAAGAGGAGAAAAATCCAAACTTATGAATAAAATTATTGCAAGTTCTCCCAGTAGAAGCAAAGTAATTTTACAAATAAAGACCAGTGAGTGCTGGATGTTCCATTTAAATTGCAATGTCCGTGAAACAATATCAATGTCCAATTAGATGCTGCATTTAACAGAGTAAAATTTGATACAAAGTTTCACAAGAAAATATTAAACAGAATATTTGGTGCAGGTTGAGATTCTCCTTTTTCTTTGACAGTTCCAGAGTTGAGGATGATTTGCACCCTGGTTTTGTCTGTTCTGAGGTGGGTGATGAAGCCATTGTTGGAACTGCAGATATTTTCCACAGATGAACAGGAGGGTAATTTGTGAGCAAGTTTGTTCCTTGCACCAAATTGTTGCACTCTCTTAATACATGACCTCGAGGGCCTCAGTACCATTTCAGATCAGATACTACTTATTGCTATGTAATAATACAGAAATATAATATTACACAGAATTGTCTTTAATATTCCATAAGGCATTCAAAGATCCACCATTAGCATTGCTCAGCGCCCCTCACAGTCAAAGAAAACCAAAAGAAAGTCTTCTCAGAGTCACTGCGTCCGTGGATTCACCTCAAGCACTCCCGTAGTCTCTGCATCCGCACAAGACTCTAGTTTAGTTCAAACCATCAGCAACGCAACCCCAGATCCAAACCTCTGACATGATGAGGAAGCCTTCAGGACCCAGGGCCCTTTGCGAGCCGTTCTTGCCCTCGGCGCCCTTTCAAATCCAATTTCTGATGCCTGATTCCCATGAGCAAGTCTCCAGCTGCCCAGTGTTGGTGTGTGTTCCTTGACCTCTAGTCTCAGCAGCCTGCAGCCTGCATGACCCCCTCAACTTATTGTTCCATGCTTCCATTGATTTAGACATAATAGAATGCGGGGATGAAAGGGGGAGGAGTTGCATTGCTCATCAGTGAAAATATTACAGCTGTGCTCAGGGAGGACAGCCCAGAGGGCTCGTCTACTGAGCCGAAGAATGCGAAAGGTATGACCACACTCATGGGATTGTATTATAGACCACCCAATAGTCAACAAGAATTGGAGGAAAAAATCTGTAGAGAGACAGCTGCAGGAAACATAGGTTGTGATAGTAGGAGGTATTAACTTTCCACTTATTGATTGGGACTCCAATACTGTAAAAGGGCTTGGAGTTTGTCAAATGTGTTCAGGAATGTTTTCTAAATCAACATATAGAGGTACCAACTAGAGAGAATGCAATACTGGATCTCCTATTAAGGAATGAGGAAGAATAGGTGACAGAAGTATAGGGGAACATTTTGGGTCCAGTGATCATAATGCAATTAGTTTCAAGTTAATTATGGAGAAGGTTAGGTCTGGGCCTTAGGGTGAGATTATAAATTGGAGAAAGACGAATTTTGAGGAAATGAGAAAGAATCTAGAATCCGTGGATTGGTATAAATTGTTTTCAGGCAAGGATGTGCGAGGTAAGAGGAGGCTTTTCAATGGTGTAATTTTTTGAGAGTACAGAGTTTGTATATTCCCATCAGGATGAAAGGCAAGGCAAGGTTAGAAGGCATAGGGAACCTTTGTTTTCAAGGGATTTGGGGAATCTGGTTCAGAAGGTGTATAAGAGATATCGGCAACATAGACCAAATGAGGTACTTGAGAATTTTTTTTTAAACCACAAGAAAGAAATCAGGAAGGTTAAAAGAAGACATGAAGTTTCTTTGGCAAACAATGTAAAGGAAATTCCTAAGGATTTCTACAGATATATTAAGAGAAAAAAGATAGTAAGGGACAAAATTGTTCCCCTTGAAGATCAGAGTGGTTGGCTATGTATGGAGCCAAAAGTGATGGTGAAGACCTTAAAAGTTATTTTTTTCATCAGTATTCATTGAGGAAAAGGGCACAAAGTCATGGGAAATAAGGAAAACGAGCAGTGAGGTTATGGAACCTAAACCAATTAAAGAGAGGAAGTGCTTGCTGTCTTAAAGCAACTAAGCGTGGATAAATCTCCAGGTCCTGACAAGATATTCTCTTGGACCTTGAGGGAGGCTAGTATAGAAATTGCAGGGGCTCTGGCAGAAATATTTAAAATGTCCTTAGCTATGGGTCTGGTGCCAGAGGATATTATAGGCCGGTGAGCCAGATGTCACCAGTAGGCATATTATTGGAAGGTGCTCCAAAGAGATAAGATATACAATTATTTGGATAGCCATTGACTGATTAGTATAGTCAACATGATCTTGTGGATAATAGGTCATGTTTAACCAATATTTTAGAGTTTTTCAAGGAGGTTATCAGGATAGTTGACAAAGGAACGACTGGATGTTTTCTACATGGACCTTAGAAAGGCCTTTGACAAGGTTCAACATGGGAGGTTAGTCAGGAAGGTTCAGATGCTAGATATTTATGGTGAAGTAGTGAACTGGATTTGACAATGGCTGGACAGGAGAAGCCAGAGAGTAGTGATGGATGATGCTTCTCAGACTGGAGGACTGTGACTAATGGTGTGTTTCAGGGATCAGTGCTGGGACCATTGTTGTTTGTCATCTATGTTAATAATCTGTATGATAATGTGGTAAATTGGATCAACAAGTTTGCAGATTACACTAAGATTGGAGGTGTTGTGGACAGCAAAGAAGGTTTTCAGAGCTTGCAGAGGGATCTGGACCAACTGAATAAATGGGGTGAAAAATGCCAGATGGAATTTAATGCAGACAAGTGTGAGGTGTTGCATTTTTGAAGGACAAACCATACATGGAGAATGGTAGGGCACTGAGGAGTGTGGTAGAACAGAGGGATCTGGGAATACAGATACATAATTCCCTGAAAGAGGTGTCACATCTGGATCGGGCTGTAAACAGTTTTTGGCATATTGGCCTTCAAAATCAAAGTATTGAGTACAGAGTTGGGATGTTATGTTAAAGTGTATATGACATTGGTGAAGCCAAATTTAAAGTATTTTGTGCAGTTTTGGTCACCTAACAACAGGAAAGATATCAATAAGATAGAAAGAGTGCAGAGAAGATTTACTAGGATGTTGCCTAGATTTCAGGAACTCAGTTACAGGGAAAGGTTAAACAGGTTTGGACTGAGGGGAGATTTGAAAGAGGTATTTAAGATTATGAGGGGATAGACAGAGTAAATATAGGTTGGCTTTTTCCACTGAGGGTATGTGAGATACAAGCCAGAGGACATAGGTTAAGAGTGAAGGGGGAAAAGTTTAGAGGGAACATGAGGGGGATCTTCTTCACACAAGGGTGGTTGGACTGTGGAACAAGCTTCTAGCTGAAGTGGTGAATGTGGGATCAAATTTAACATTTAAGAAGAATTTGGACAGGTACATGGATGGGAGAGGTATGGAGGGCTATGGACTGGGTGCAGATGAGTTGGACTAGGCAAAACAAATGGTTTGGCACAGACTAGAAGGGCCGAAGATGCCTGTTTCTGTGCTGTAATGTTCTATGTTTCTAATATTATTACCATTATTGGAGCTATTATGTACAAGGTTAACCCCAAGGGATTTATCTGGCAGGAGCATAGATGCAACAGTTGTAAGTATGGAGGATTTAACTGAGATCAGGAGGAAGGGATTTAAAATAAAGATGAGAATTTTTAAATTGCATTCTCATCCATGTTGGAGCCAGCATATTCTCTTCAGAGAAGAGAGTGTAGCAAATGAATGATGAGTGGGATTCGATTACAATTAAAATACAGGCTGCAGAATTTGGAAAAGTTTGAATACAATTTAAATAATCTGAATCATTTGCAACAATGTGGTCTCCAGTCTTGATTGGCAGTGAAAACATCAATTTAATGCAGAAGCAGGAAAGAGAAAGGTGAGATTTTCAACACCAAATAAAATGATGCAATTACAGAATTGAAACTGATTTGGAAGAATTATCTTCACCATAGAGTCAAAACTAAAATATCCCCAGTAATTATAATTCTAACAATACATTTATCTTTGAATTTAAATAACAGTTCCAACCACCAAAATGAAGGACATTAAATTCATTGCAACATTATAAATTCCCGTCAGGTTTACAAATAGTGACATTTTTTTTCTATTCCAATATTTAAACCATTGGTTCACAACCTTTTTCTTTCCACTCACATACCACTCTAAGACATCCCTATGCCATAAGTGCTCTATGATTAGTAAGGGATTGCTTAAGGGAGTATATGAGTGGGAGGGGAAGGGTGAAAATCACTGCTCTCGACCCAATTGTTACTGAAATATTTTGCTTGAAAAAAAATTGTCATTGGTCCATTTCCTTTGGATTTATGAAACCGGGCACATAACGAGTCAATTAGATCTGATTAAAACAGTCATTTTCAGACTTTGTCTTTCCACCCATATACTACCTTAAGCAATCCCTTACTAATCACAGAGAACCTATGGTATAGGGAATACTTAAGGTGGTATGTGAGTGGAAAGAAAAAGATTGAGAACCACTGCTCTTGAGCGTGGCAGGCAACTTTAAATGTTCCCAATGCCATAAGTGTTCTGTGATTAGTAAGGGATTGTTTAGGGCAATATGTGAGTGGAAAGAAAAGGCTTGAAAACTACTGTTTTAATCATACCTAATTGACTCATTATGTGAGTCATTATGTTTCAGAACTCCGAAGGAAATGGGCCAATGACAATTTTTCTCAGACAAAATATTTCAGTAACATTTGGGTCTAGAGCAATGATTCTCAACCTTCCCTTACCAGCCATAAACCACCTTAAACAACCCCTTACTAATCACAGAGCACTTATGGTATAGAGATTAAAGTGGTTTATGAGTGGAAAGAAAAAGGTTGAGAAACACTGCTCTAGAGATTTGCATTTGCTTTCTCAGATGTTCAGAAATGGCAGCACAGAAAGGGTTACCTGTCAAGCTATTTATACCTTCACTGAGAACTTTTCAGTGATTTTCACAACAGGAAAAGCCAGTGAATCAAATGTGCAGAGAGATTGCTGATGTCTATAAAAATAGCAATGCAATTATTGTAGGTGATCTCAACTTTCCCAACATTGACTGGGAACGTCAAAGTGTTAAGGTAATTGGATGGAGTGAACATTGTTAAATATGTCCAGGAGAACTTTCAAGACTAATATATGGATAGACCTATTGAGATAGAGGACATATTGAATGGAGAAGGGGCAATTTTCCCCAGCACAAAGGACTTTGTACTGGGGAAAGAAGCTGGTCAGGTAACTGAGAGATAAGTAGGCGAGTACTTTGGGACCAGTGACCACAATTCTTTTAGCTTTAAGACAGTTATAGAAGAGGATAACACTGGTCCTAAAGTTTGAATCCTAAAATGAGGTATGGCTAATTTCAGCATGATTGGGCCAGAGTTAACACTAGTTGACTGTACACAAATGTTAAAGAATAAAAGCACAACTCCCAAGTGGGACTAGAGAATGGCAAGTGAGCTACCATTATTTTAGAAGGGCTATCGCAATAATTTGACTTAGATTGACATCAGTGGTAGAGAGAGATAAAATCTATCTGCACTTGAATGCCGGAGGAAATTTTATGGGAAATTGTTTTTCATTAACCTGATAGAATTTTTCAACACAGTGATGTATGAATAATCCATTTAAATTTTGAATTAAAATCAGCAATAAAATAACTTTTGGTATATGTTAAAGTTTATCCATTAGTAACCTCCACTCTCTGACATCTGAGGAGAAGTTATGGATTTAATGGCATTAATTTCTTTGATTTGTTAATTGAAAGCAGTGAAAGAAACAGGAACAAATCTATTTTTCTGTATTAGAATTGTTCCATCAAGTTGACAAAAGCAGTTCACTGAAAATCTTGTGTGCCACCTCTAAATGTAAACAAACAATGTTAATTCATAACTTGATGCGGTCTCAAAGTTATAATTGAAATTGTCCAATTTTGAAACCACTATCCAGAAATTGGATTTTCGACATTTACGAGGTTCTAAAGAGGTAATGCATACATCTATACTGAAAATAGAAATCATAGAAAGATTTTGAAATTGGAACATCCTTGCTTCAAATTTGTCCTATAGTGGTTTGCACTTATTTAAGACCACAAGACCCAAATGTATGGTTCAGAAATACAAGTAAAAGGAAGTTACTTTGCCATTCACAGCCTGACCTATAGGAAGTAGACTGAAGCCTTCATCATGGTAGCCTATTGTTGCCATGGAGATAAAGGTGAAGATGGGTAGTTGAAAAGTAGGGGATAGTAATGGAGTTCAGAAAAGAATGATGGTGCACAGGTCTCCCTGGGAGGGGGGTGGGGGGTCCCTACAGTCAGCAGCAGCATGGGGTCCATAGATCGAGGGGCTTTGAACTGTTCACAGAAGTTTTGATCTTGACAATGCCTGATTGAATTGCAACTTTGCGATAAAAATTTCATGCAGGGTTTTGTGAACAGAAAAATATGAATCCATGGGATGTCATAAAAATACACAGTTGAATTAAATTCAGTGCAATATACTCACTTTATTATGAATTACTTATGAATGTCATACTTCACATTTAATCCAATTTATGTGGTCAAACAATTAAAATGAGCTGTGCACATTGATAATATCTTGGGCATTGAAAGTTATCTGACATTACAATGGGATCTAGATGAACGAGGAGAGTGACAGATGAAATTTAACTCAGACAAGAATGAGGTTTTGCATTTTTGTATGATAAACTAGGGAAGGACTTGAACAGTAAATGGTCAGACTCTAGGGAGCATTGTAGGGGAGATAGACAAATGGTTACAGGTACATAGTTCCAAGAAAATGGCAGCACGGGTAGACAGGGTGGTGAAGAAGATGTATGGCATGCTTATCTTCATTTGTCAAATGTTTGAGTACAAGAGCTGTCATGTGATAAAACTGTACAAAATGTTGGTGAGACTTAATTTGGAGTATTGTGTGCAGTATTGGTCACCCAGCTATAGGTAAAATATAATTAAGGTGGAAAGGCAGAAACAATTCACAAGAACAAGAATTGTTGGGTGTGAGTCATCAGGAGAGGCTGGAGAGCTGGGATTTTCTTATCTCTGGAGCATAGGACACTCACGGAGTATCTTATTGATGTTTATAATATCATAAGGGACATAGATTGGTGAATAGTCATAGCTTTTTACCCCAAGATAATGGAGTCTAAAACAAGAGGGAATAAATTGAAGGGAAAGATTTAAAAAGAGCCTAAGCAACAATTCTTTTCACACAGAAAGTGTTTGATTTATGGAATGAGCTGCCAAGAGCACTTTGCTGTAAAATTCTATCACTCTGTATATGAAATGGAAAGGTGAATGAAAGTCTGAAGTGCCTGATCCAATTTCCCAAGGGGTGAGATTTGTAACAAAAAATGGTCACAACCAAATGGATGACATTAGCTTTTTATTCATGATCTTTGCATAAAACTACTGCCAGTAGGTGTACCGTGCATACATTTCAAGCAAGTTACATTTCTAGTCCACTGCAAACAATTTGAATGCAGACGCTGCAGATTTTGTTCATCTCACTAATTATGTCGAAGTCGTTCAGTGACAGCACGTTTAACAAAGAATTGAAATCATTTTCCAAATGTCATTAGATATGGGGATAGTGCCGGAGGATTGGCGCATTGCGCATGTGGTTCCGTTATTTAAAAAGGGTTCAAGGAGGAAGCCTGGCAACTATCGGCCTGTAAGTTTGACGTCTGTGGTAGGTAAATTAATGGAGAAAATTCTTAGAGATAGTACTTATAAACATCTGGATAGACAGGGTCTGATCAGGAGCACTCAACATGGATTTGTGGGAGGAAGGTCATGTTTGACCAATCTGATTGAATTTTTTGAAGAGGTGACTAGGAATGTGGATGAGGGTAGCGCAGTGGATGTTGTCTATATGGACTTCAGTAAGGCCTTCGATAAGGTACCACATGGAAGGTTAGTTAGGAAGGTGCAGTCTTTAGGTATAAATTTTAAGATAGTCAAATGGATTGAACAATGGCTGAAAGGGAGAGGCCAGAGAGTGGTAGTGGATAATTGTCTGTCAGGTTGGAGGCCGGTGACCAGTGGTGTGCCTCAAGGATCTGTATTGGGCCCATTGTTGTTCGTTATATACATTAATGATCTAGATGATGGGGTGGTGAATTGGATTAGTAAATATGCAGACGATACTAAGATAGGTGGAATAGTGGATAATGAAGAAGGTTTTCAAGGATTGCAGAGGGATTTGGGTTGCTTAGAAAAGTGGGCTGAAAAATGGCAGATGGAATTTAATGCTGATAAGTGTGAGGTGCTTCATTTTGGTAAGAAGAATCAGAATAGGACATATGTGGTAAATGGGAGAGCATTGAGGAATACAGAAGAGCAGAAAGATTTAGGAGTAATGGTACATCGTTCCCTGAAGGTAGAAACTCACGTGAATAGGGTGGTGAAGAAGGCTTTTAGTATGCTAGCCTTTATCAATCATTGCATGGAATATAGGAGTTGGGAGGTGATGTTGAGATTGTATAAGACGTTGGTGCGGCCTAATTTGGAGTTCTGTGTGCAGTTCTGGTCGCCTAATTATAGGAAGGATATAAACAGAGTGGAGAGAGTGCAGAGAAGGTTTACCAGAATGTTGCCTGGGTTTAAGCATCTGGAGTATGGGGAGAGATTGGACAGATTGGGTCTTTATTCTTTGGAGCGTAGAAGGTTGAGAGGGGATTTGATAGAAGTATTTAAGATTATGAAAGGGATAGACAGAATGGATGTGGATAGACTATTTCCGTTAAGAGGAGGAAGGTTTAAAACAAGAGGACATGAGTTAAGAATTAAGGGGCAGAGGTTTAGAGGTAACATGAGGGGGAACTTCTTTACTCAGAGAGTGGTAGCTGTGTGGAATCATCTAACGGGAGAAATAGTGGCGGCAGAGTCAATTGTATTATTTAAGAAAAGGTTGGACAGGTATATGGATGAGAAGAAGATGGAGGGTTATGGGCATTGTGCAGGGAGGTGAGACTAGAAAGGGGTGTTTGGTTCGGTGCGGACTAGAAGGGCCTAATGGCCTGTTTCCTTGCTGTAATTGTTATGTTATGTTAATTTATGTGATAATATGGCAAATGGTAGTCAAGCTATTTATCTTTAGACAATGAGAATGAAATGAATTTCTCAACAGAATTACAGTGAATGAAATATTTCAACTACTGCAAGATTCTCTGGTCCTTCCACACAATCTATATAAGCAATACATATATAAAAATGAGGGCTTTTTTTAAGATCAACTCTGCAAGATTGGAATGGCTCTTTATATCTGATTTAAAAAATATATTGTCAACACAAACAGGTGTATAGGATTCCGATATTTCTAAATCAAAGTCCTTCCTTACACTGCCTGCCGTTGTTAGAGTAGAATGCATTAATCATTGTAAATTATTGGGCTTGTTTCTTGTTACCTGCTTCAGATTTCCTATATCACAATTTAATGAATCATTTGCATTGCATGAGGTATTGAAGACCTTTAAAATATATTAGATGTCAACTGGTCACCACATCAATGCTCCAGTGAGATTTTCAATTTATTCAAAAGGCAGAGGACATGGGAGAAACTACCATAGATCAACGGCAAATCAGGAAATGATCATAATTGTTGGAGATTATGAATAAGCATTGAATGCCACCGGCAGAGGTAACAAATAACTTTGCAACCACAATAATAATTTTTGCAATCTATTTTGGAAAGCTTCTGTAATAAAGAGTTCCACTCTGCTGCCATCACCGACAAACGTAATGCCACAAATAACGCAGAATATGTTGATGCAGCAAATATTAATTACAGAAAGCCAGTAAAAACAGATTATTAGTATACTATATAATTAGGTCAATAATTTTTCCTGACATGAAGGATTTATAGAACCCAATCAGAGCTCATAAATGCGTAGGCCCACAGATATCAATGCCCATTATGGTCCAGTGTGAATGGTAAGTTTACCCACTTCCTAGGAGGGTTAGTGGTGTGAAAGGGACTAAAGTGACAGAATACAGAATGAGTATTAATGGAATCATCCTCACAACATTGTCATATCAGCCCATTAATTTGAAGGCAGCTGTTAGATTTATCGCACCAATGCCAGTTCCCCCACTATTTCCCTGTAACCAATTCACTCCCACATGCCCATGAACTCCACCTTGATTATTTTGTCATTGTCCAGAAATTGCCAAATAAATTGGATAAAGCTGATGAAAGGGTCAAGACTGTGGAAGCTGGTACAGATAGAATGGTGAGAATGGAGAATGATACTGATGCATGGGCCATTAAAAGAAGCAGATTTGGGAGAAAGTTGATCTATTAGAGAATTTTAATAGAAAAAAATAATATTAAATTTGTTGGCCTTAAAGAAGGTGACGATCTGATAAGTTTTCAGCACTGGATTCCGGAGGTCCTGGGACCTGATAAATATGAAAATATAATTGAAATTGAAAGGGCACATATAGAGCCGTAAGACCACTGTGTCCTTCAGATCAGAAGCCAAGATCTGTTCTTTTAAAATGTCTTAGACATCAAAATAGAGAGAAAATATTGGCTTTAGCAGCACAAGGCGCTAAAGAATTAGCGAATTTCATGGAGTGAAGATATTCTTCTATCTTGATATAAGTTTGGATTTGCTGAAGAGGAGGAAAACATTTAATATTGTGAAGCACACCTCATGGCAAAAGGGTTATTGGTTTATTCTGTGCCATCCAGCTACTCTGAAGATTTTCTTACAAGGAGGACAAGAAGTGAAGTTATTATCTGGGGAAATAGAAGCACCCTTGCTGAAGCACTTGATTAATATTTGAAATAAAGTAAATGATTATATTGGAATGAGGAGTGCTGTCCGGTCTAAAGTTCCTTTGTTGCAAAACCAACTTATTCCATTCTCAATGGATAATCAATTTTTAAATATTGGGTTTCGGAAAGGAATTAGATATATAGAAGATTGCTATGTAGGAAGAAGTTTAATGACATTTGATCAATTAAAAAATAAATATTGGATACAAAATAATTTTTTTTTGTTACTATCAACTATGGGCTTAATTAAGAGATAAACTGGGTCCAACAAAGTTATTACCAAAATGTGGTGATGTAGAAATACATAGTAGATACATTAAGAAATTTATTTTGGCTATATATATTTTATTGCAGAAGGGAATTGTTAAACATAAGTCTAATCATCATTGGTAGACTGATTTAAATGTTAATATTGATTAAATAAATTGGTCAGAGTTGTGTCAGGATAGAATGATAAATATTATAATTGTTAGGTATAGGTTAGTTCAATATAATTTTTTATATCAACTATATCTTATTCCACAAAAGCTAAACAAATTGAAATCAGTTTATCTGGTCAGTTTTTAGATGTGGTCAGGAGGGAGGTACTTTTTTTACCTTCCACTTGGTCTTGCTCCAAAGTGAGACCTTTTGGTCAAATTTGGCAATTTATTTAGAATGGGTTATGGGAATTAAATTTCCATCAACTCCAATGTTATTTTTATTAGGTAATATTAAATAGATAAGACTGAAACTATCTACATAACAAAAACAAATTTTAAAGATTGCCTGAGCAGTAGCAAGAAAATGTATAGCAGTGACATGGAAATCAGACACCCATTTGGGTTTGGAAGGGTGGAATGCAGAGATGCATAGCTTTGTTCCTTTGAAAAAAATTACTTACAATTTGAGAAATAAGTATGATGTATTTTTGAAAACATGCTACCTGTACTTAAGGATTGAGGGAATTAGTTTATAGACCTTTTTTCTTTGAGCCTTGAACTTCATTAACCTCCTTGAAGGTATTAAAAGTTATAAATGATTAATTCTGTGAAATTTACGGCAACCAGATGTCTATTCTAGTTTCTTACTTACCTCGTGTTTTCTTACCTTTTTTCCCTTCTTTCTCTTTATTTCTCTTGGGGTTAGTTTTGTGGGGGGGAGGGGATTGGGGTTTATATCATCATGTAATAATCAAAGTTGTCTTCCCTGTGTCAGTCTTTTGATCAAGAGTTAAAATATTTTGCAACAACAATGACTGAGAAGCCCCAGTATCTCTAAGAATTTTAACTGAAACCTGTGATTCTCCCTCCTTTACTGAAACCAAGGCCTCTGGCACAAAAGGTTTGAAAACATCCATGACACCCTTACCAGGTTTGGAACATCTGCTCTCTTTAAATTCAACTGTCTGAACACATGCTTCTGGTAAAACCTCATTTTTTCAACACTTGACAATTCACAATAGCATGACTAGGTTTCTTACAAAAATGACATACAAATCTAGAAGTCCAGTCCTTTCCCATTTTACCTTCATCTTTTCTCTTAACATTCTCCACAGAGTTAATTTCAGGTTTACTAGTCTGCTTCACATTAACCCTCTGAACAGGCTTATTAATCTGCTCCACATTAACTCTGCAAAAGTACTTACTATTCTGAAACTTATTTTTGTGAATCAGGGCATAATAATCCACTAACCTTGCCATTTTCTGTCATGTTCCCACGTCTCTCTCATCCAGGTATAATTTAATCTCATTTGGAACACCCCTTTTAATTTCTTCAATTAATATCAATTCTCTCAATCTATCAAAATCCTTATTTATTCCTTTTGAGGTGCACCAACGGTCAAAGCATACAGTTTCTCGCAGAGCAATATCCATACAAGATTGGTTCCATGTTTTTACCAAACTCCTAATTTTTTGTTTATATGCTTCTGGAACCAACTCATAAGCTTTCAATACTGCATGTTTAACAGTATCATAATTTGCCACTTGCTCTTTAGTCAAGCTACAGTATGTATTTGGTGCTTTTCCCTTCAATACACTTTGAGGCATAAGAGGCCATTTTTCTTTTGGCCATCTTGAGCTCTCAGCAACCTTTTCAGAAAGCTGAAAATATATATCTAAATCTCCCTCATCAAAAGGAAGAACTAAATTTACCTTTCTACTAGCCAAAATCCTCTCTCCAGGAGCTACAGCCTCAATTTTCTTACCTCCTTCCATCTCAATTTTTAACTTCTTTAATTGAAACTGTCTGACCCTTTCAATTTCCTCCCTCTGTTTTTCAGCTCCCTCTGCCTCATATTGTCTCTGTTTCACAGACTCCAACACCCTCCGTTTCTCTCTTTCTTCTTCTAACCACAGTTTCTCCAACTCCAATTGCAATTCAAAAGATCTATCCTCCAGAATATTTTCTGTCTTTATGAACAAATTTTCCCTCACCTATATAATATTTCACTATAATCCTCTGTATTTGTATTTTCCTCATCCAATGCTTGACTTCAGTCAGCTTTAATGCCTTAGAAATAACCATCAGTTCTACTTTTCTCTTGCTCTGCAGCTCTGCAGGTGTAGAGCTCGTCGAAAGAATCAAAGACTTGTTGATCCAAACCAAGGCTTTTATTAGCAAAAGACAGGAGCTCTTCACAGGTGGCCGACCAGTCCGGAATGATCCGACCTGGCTAGGGACACAACCCTTTAAGGCCCAGACAATAGGCGTGGCTTAGCTCTCAGCCAATCGCTGTAAGCCCAGTCTAGATACAGTAACTATATATACTATGTACATTGGTGATAGATCTGTACTATCACATTAGGTGATGGTTGTGACAAAAATGTATCAACATCCATTGCTGCTGTATTTCCACACACAAGTTATAAATTAGCTTGGAAAAACCAATTAACTAATAAATTACAAAAACTCCAAAAGTTTAAGATCCCAAAACTCAAATTTTCAATCTGAAAGGATAATCCCCCCCAAAAATTCTTATGCTGTGCACAGAATTACCAGGTTCACCAGGCTTTGGTGCTTGAAAGGTAAATGGTTACCATTCAGGAAGGTTCTTGTTAGTTTTCAGAGAGAGATTTGTTGTTCCTGGACAAAACCTGATCCCTTTTAATCAGCCACATCAGTGTCTTGCTGAAGAAACTTGCCCCATGTGATAGTACAGATTCTATCACCAATGTGTATATGTACATATGTACAGATGATAGTGTAGGATGACTGTGATTGGCTGAGAGTGTAGCCACACCTACTGGCAGGTCTTAAAGGATTGCTCCTAGCCAGACCAGGTCATTCTGGACTGGTCGACCTACTTGTGATATGCTCCAGTCTTTTAGTTAATAAAAGCCTTGGTTTGGATTAACAAGTCTTTAGTTCTTTCGACGCACTTTACTCCCCATCAGGGTTTTCCACATGATGACTTCTTACTTTCAGGTCATCACAGTGTTCTTTGTTGTTTCTCTTATTTCAAGTGAAACATTAGACAGCCAGTCTTCTCCTCTTACATGAACCAGGCTGAACTAAGTACTCACAACCCATCCTCCAAATGGGATCTTTCCACAAGCTTGCCAGCTTGAGCTGTTCCAGTCCCAGCTGCTGCTGCTGACTGTAGCACTGCAAAAGTGATCTCTCTCTCTCTCTCTCTCTCACATTCTCAGAGAAAGGCCTGTTTTTTTCTCTCTGCTTGCAAAAAGACACATGACCCTCTTCAAACAGCAAGCTTTAATCCAGACAGCCTGCAGCTCTAAATTACTCCTGTGATCTCTTTCGTCTGTTGGTTTTCAAAACAACAATCCATTAGTGAAGATTCTTGGGAAATCTGCAAAGTTTTTGCAAAGACCCCCAGGAGCCGCCCTGTCTGGCTTGAGCAGAGCTCCAGTATTTCATATGAGATCTCTTTTGAAGAGTTTGTAGATGACCTACACTAAAAAACCTGCCCCAATTTATCTCCCAAAAACATATCTATATACAATACAAACTCAACATAATCTGTCACAATATTAATATTCAATTTTTTTAATTTTTTTGAAGTAAAATTATATTTTTAGACCATTGCAGTTAGTTTTTATTTATTTCATTTACAATTAAGTTTCATTAGTCAATGGTCACACTAACTCTCCAAGACTATTTGTCAAATAATATTTATTTATGCTTAAATATGTATACTTTTCCACATATGTATTGCTTGTCTGTATCTGTGTCATGTCCGGCTGTGTGTTTGCATGTCTTTGTACCAAGGACCGGAGAATGCTACTTCGCCGGGTTGTACTTATGTAATTAAATGATAAATAAATTTGAACTAGATGTCCCAAAATGACCCATTTACATCTGTTTTCCATTAATCATAAATAGAGAATAAATGGAATTCCTACAAAGTTTACTCAAACTGCTAATTTACCCAACCCACTTTAATAAAGATCAATGTACTATTTGCTTTTTTATGACTCACTGAGCCTGCCTGTTAACATTGTGATTCATACGCAACAGTTTACAACTATGCCATTGTCAAAGGATATACCTCAAAAAAAAAGATTTGGGAATGAAAGTTTTTATTCCCAAATCCTTTTTCAACTCACTTAATTTACATATGGCAAGGAAAACGCCCCGACTCAAATAAAACTTATCTTCAAAAAGCTAAAAGGAATGGTGGATTGCATTTATTAATTTTAGATTTTGTTACTGGGTGGTCAATATACGCAATTTGCTTCTTTGGCTACATTTTGATAATCTACATGACCACCCTTCATGGGTAAAAATGGAACTGAACTTTCCACAAGTACTTCTATGTTGGCCATTCTCGGGACTTTTTTTTTATCCCCTTCTTTATATAATCTAACTGATAATCCGATAATTAGGCATAGTTTTGAGAATATGGGCTCAATTTAGAAGATTTTTTTTGGATTTCAGAGCTTTTCTCTTGTCAGACTTATTATATCCAATCATCTTTTTCTACCTTCTTTGCAAGATATTCTATTTAATGATTGGCACAGATTGGGCATTAAATGTTTTTATTCAAAACAATTTTGCTTCCTTTAAACAATTGGTGGTAAAACTTAACTTACCAAACACTCTTTTTTTTAGACTTTTTTTTCAATCTCAAATTCCTGACTTTCAGTGAATTTCCGAGACAAACATCCTTGATACACTTTTTAATTTACCATTTTCCCTTAAAGGTTTAATATCGCTTATTTATAATAATTTGCTTTATTTAAGAATAGCCTCATTCATTAAAATCAGCAACAATTGGGAACAGGATTCAATCTTTCTTTCTCACGAGGTGTGGGATTCTATTTGTAATCTGATTAATACAATCTCCTTTTGTGCAATTTAAAGTGGTCCATAGAGTACATGTGTCTAAAGTTAAATTGTCTCATATTTATTCAGATATAAATCCTCTATGTGACAACTGCAAAATTGGTGATGCCTCTTGCCCTAGTTTAGAAAAATTTTGGAAAGAGATATATTTCAAACACTGTTGATAATTCTCGTTCAAATTAGAACTTTGCCCTTTAATTGCTCTATTTGACTCATTTCAAGATGATGACATTTTACCGACTTCAACTCAAAACCGAATTTTATCTTTTACTTCATTGAGAGCCAGAGGTGAAGTTTTGATTAAATGGAAAGACAATACTCCATCTACACATACACAATGGTTAATTGATATTATGTCTTGTTTAAGTTCAGAAAACAATTAAACATGCCATTAAAGAGTCCAATGTTAACTTTCAAAAGTCATGTGTCCCATTTAACCTAAAGAATTAGGATTGATCCAAAGCTTTGGTGCTGTGCTGTCCATCTCCACATTGTTGTTACTTGATTCCTAAGTGTCATCTTTTAACCTTGCTTAGTGGTAGGGGTTCTGAATTATACGTTTTTTTTTAAGGGTTTTTTCTTTTTTTCTTCTTTTGAATTTTACAGTACAATATATAACTGTACTGTTCAATTGTGTGTAATGTAAACATCAATAAAAATATTTCAAAAAGAAAATGAAGGGTATACCTCACTTTCACTTAAGATCATTCTGAGCATTGAGACAAAAAAAGAAGAAAGTGCATCTGATCCAAAGAATTGGGAGCTGGTTTCCTGATAAAATTCTGTTGGAAGCAGAAGTGATGCTTCTGATATTTTGGCCACCATTGTCTTCTTGTAACTGAAAATTCAGTGCTGGAAAATCCGATGCTAGAAAGTAAACACATTACCCACAAATGCTGGAAAACCTCAGCTCACTAGTCAACATCCATGGAACAAGAAATAGATGCAATGTTTCAGGCAGAGCCTTGTTTCAGTGTTTCCAGCAATTCACTGTTTTCCATTAAGCATAAATAGAGAATAAATGCTTCTTTGTTTAGTGAAATAGATTTGAAGTCAGAGAAAGAATTGGAACACGAATGAAGACTGGAACTTTCTCTTTCATGTGGGCTTATGACAGAGCCATATCCTTGGAGGGAACTTTTCTGGGGCAGGTGGATAAAAAAATTGTTACTTATCCAACGACCCTTTACCATCTTGTATCTTCTATGAAACAAAAAAAGAGAAGCAAGGACTGATTGGCCAGAATAATTCTCACAATGCCAACAAAATCATTAAATTATGTTTTTTAAAAATGACGTTATTATTTTTGAATTCTGTCACTATCCATGAATGAGAAACAATTCTGCAGTTTATACATTCCCAAACTTGAAAATGGCACAGCATCTGGAATTTATTTCCCTATGCACCAAAGATCTAACAAGTTAAGCTACTCAGCATGTAATTGACCCCTGGTTCTGCCCTTTAGCATTCAAAACATATTTGGCAACAATGGTCAATTTCTTGAGTCAAGTTTCTTTGTTAGTCAACTTGTAATTTGATTATAACCTATTATTTCCTATCCCTGCACAATCACTTTTGATTGAAGCCCAACATATTCTCACATAATTTTGGTTTAAAAAAAGGACAACTTCAGAAATTACCAATTTTAGACAAATCAGAGGATGAGGGACACCATGTCACATTTCTAGCCAGGTTTACTAGTAATTACATTTTTTTGATTCAGCCTTTCCATGTGTATGTCACTGAAAGTCACAGCAAAAATAGAAAAGGCAGTAGCTAGTGATAATTGCCATTTAATGTATGTTCAGGTCAAAGCTATACAGCTACACTATTATTAAGCAAGCAGGAATTTCTCGTGAAAAAATAGTTTTGCTTCCTTTTGAGAAAGTGCTAGTGTGTTTCAAATGAGCAAAATTGAACTAAAAGGAATGGATGTTAGACAGATCTACAATACATTTGGCAGTTTTAAACCCTCCAAATAAAGCTTATTTTTTTCTGTATCTGTCACAATGCACTCAGAGAACAAAATGCCAAAGTATGTTCATTCCTGGTTTTGAATAAAAGTGATACCACTTAAGTCAATGATATTTCAGTAATATATTCATAACAGTTCATCAAAGCTATTATGAATCTGTTAACTTGTTCAGAGGCAGGAAAGCTGAAGCACACCACACTGAATATGGATCTATGCAGTTTTGCTATTGTATTGTCATTTTAATTCAATAACTGAAGAGAGTTAACTATTCCACTGAGATCCATTTACAATCAGAGACCATTGGATTTAGTATCGGAGAAACTGAACACTGACTGGCAGATTGCTTTGTTCAGCACCTTTGCTTTGTCCACTTCAATAGTAGGAATCTCCAAGTGGTAATCCATTTCAATTCCCTGCCCCATCCCCATGATGACATGTCTGTCCATGGTATCATGCACTGCCAAACTGACCGCCTACATATTGGAAGGACAACACCTCATATTCCGACAGGACACCCTCCAACCAGAATACATTAACATTGACTCCTCCAGTTTCCATTAGCCCTCCCTCCCCTCATCTTTCCCTCTCTGACCTTTCCTATAGCTCTGCATTCACCCCATTCCACTGATCAATTCTCAGCTTTTCTCTTCTGCCCTCCTATCCATGTCCACCCATGGCATGTTGGCTGTTGGCCTATGTTCCTCCACTTGCTCTTTCATCCCTCTGCCCCCCCCCCCCACCTTTTTATTCAGGTGCCTACCTTCTTTTTGCTTATATCTTGACAATGGGCTCAAGCCCAAAATTTTGGTTATACCATATAGCTTTGCCTGCTATGGACTCTGCAGGACCTGTTGAGTTTCTCCAGCATCTTGTGTATTAACTGCAATCGAGCATCTGCTGACTTTGTTTCAATCCATTTACCACAGGTCTAGAGGAAAAATCCAAGACCCACTTGTAGATCTAGGTATTCTATCTCCCAACCATTAAAATGTCTCCAATGAGGTCTCAAATCAAATCATTTTTTTACTTAATGTGAATTGGAAAGACAACATATGGCCCATCAGCTCCTTTCCTGTTTCTTACATTGAAATCTCAAAAGAGTAGTTTGCATTAGTCAGTGAATGGGAGGAAATTTGAGTGCCCATAAGAATCCCATGTAATCATTTAGAGCACTTGCAAACATCAGACAAACACCCAAGCTCGTCCCTGAAGCAGTGAGGCAACAACATTAAGAACTGTGCTGCCAAAACTGTGCCACCAAATGATCCAACATTACAACAATTTTACAGGAAGCCTTTTGTAACCAATTTCCACATGTAAAGTTAAAAATATAAATATAAATCACAACAAAATGCATATTTCATATTGTGCAGCAGTCACATGTGCTGCTCAAACATTAACACACTAGTTTCTCTTTTACCTCGAAGAGGTGTGACAATAACTAACTCTCGCTTTGAAGGAGTGGCTAGCTGCTGCCATCACATTTCATGGCACTGAGGTGGGTGATGATTCAGCAGACTCAAAATCAAGCAATGGGATTATCGAACGTAGTAAGCTGGTATGTGCAGACATTGTGATGTTGTGCGATATTGCTGCTACGATTTGAAGGAGTGTCTGATCCATTTAAATCCTGCCTGGTGCGATGTTTGTGCTGCTAGGATCAGAAAGAAGACAAATTAAATGGTCTCAGTCAGAACAGAAAATACCCTAGTGAGACACCTTTCACAAAGAAAAATATGTAAGCCAGTGCTAGGATTAGATATGCACAAAAATTGTATTTAATTATGCTGATATTTTCTACAAATAGCAAAGGAATTAATGGGGGAGCTACTAATCAGATCTGCATACTTTAGGTTAATAGTAAAACACAAAAATCTGTAGGCACTGTGATTGAAGTAAAAACACAATGCTGGAGAAATGCACCTTGTCAAACAATGTTCTTTATGTAGAAAAGGTTTTAAAAAACCTAACCGACATTTCAGGCTTGAGCCTTTTACCAAAGTATGGAAAAATGTTGGCAGTCATCCGAACAAAAGAGTAGTGGGGAGGTGTGGTCGCCAAGGCAGGAGGTAATAGGTGGAGAAGGGAGGGAGGGGACAGGAGAAAGCAAGGGGAAGATGGATAGGCTAGGTGAATAGAGAGGGAAGGGGAGGAGAGTTGGAAGGGGGAAGGAAGGGAGGGAGAGGAGAGCAGATTAGCAGAAAGCGCAAAAGTTGATATTAAAGCCAACTGACGTAGAAAAGGCCCCAAACAGCCCTTTCAAGTGAAGCAACACATCACTTGTGAATCCACAGTATTGACTTACTGCATCCAGTGCTCCCTTTGTGGCCTTCTCTATATCAGAGAGACTGGGTGTAGACTGGGAGATCACTTCGCTGAGCATCTTTGTTCCATCTGAGACCTTCCAGTAGCCAACCATTGCAGTTTGGTGTCACACTCCCATACTCACATTTCTGTCCACGGCCTTATGTACTGTCCCATGAAGACCACCAGTAAATTGGAGGAACAACACCTGATTTTCTGTCTGGGCTCTCTCCAGCCAGATGCCATTAACATTGACTTTTCTGGTTTCTGCTAACCTGCCCTCCTCTCCCCACCCTCTTCCTCCCCCACTTCCAGCTCTCCTCCCTCCTTCACTCTCTATTCATCTACCCTATTCCTCCTCCCTTTGTTTTTTCCTGTCCCTTCTCCACTTTTTACCTCCTGCCTTTGTAACCACACCCCTCCCCATCTTTTATTTGGACACCTGCGGACATTTTTCCATACCTTGATGAAGTGCTCAAGCCTGAAATGTCGGTAATATATTTTTATCTTTGTTATATAAAGGACACTGTTTGACCAGCTGAGTTCCTCCAGCATTGTGTTTTTACTCAAGGTTAATGCTTTATAGCAGTCGAAGATGTGGTTTAAAACTTTTTGTTTTGCTCAGATATTGAATCAATATTAGCTATTTTCACATTTGTTTAGGCTTATTTCTCATACAGGCTCAGCAGCATGTTAACTAATCTTGTTATTTTATATAGACATACAGCATTCTAAGGAGCTATTCCGACCAATTTACACCCAATTAACCTACACCTCTGGTAAATTTTGAATGGTGGGAGAAAATTGGTACCCCTGGGGAAAACCCATGCTGTTTTAGAGGGCAACTACATTGTTGTGACTCTAGGCTCACTTCTACAGGGAGAATAAATTGGGATTGGTGTGCAATTAGTGTGATATCAGCTGATGTGTTTAAGTCATTATCCTAGAATGTATCAGGGTCATACTACATGGAAAAAGTCAAATCTGCCACAAATACCAAGCACCCACTTCCAACCTATAGTATTTTATTCTCCTTTCATTCCTAAAAAAACTCCTCCTATTAGTCTACCATTCACTTGAACCCTCGGGACAATTTATACCAGCTTGCAAATATTTGGAGGAAACTTGAGTACCCCTAGGAGATGTATGCAGTGGCAGTGAGAACATGCACACTGCACACAAGTGGCTCTGGAGGACAGGGCTGAATGTCTGTCACTGGAGCTGTGAGGCACTGGTTCTGTCCATCAGTATAACAAAAGGTGGTCCAATAAAAGGCCATCAATCCATCTACTGCCAGTTCATTAATACATATCAATGCAAACATGAAGAAAAGTCTGATTTAAAATAACATTTTACTCTAGTTAAACAGTAATATCACCATAGGTACTTTGGAAAAGATAAACCCATTTTGATGAGACAATCGGCTGGACAAACTTGAGCAACAAAATGAATCTTTGATTCCTGACAACAAAAAAATTAAAAGTACAAGTAATGAATTTAGAATTCAGAGTTGTTGAAACAATATTTGCATTCTAGGTCTGAAACAGGATATTGAAAGGGATAAAGCACCGATAATTTTTTTTTTACAGAATTACTTACCAAATCGTTTGGTGTTGAAGTGGTTGTAAAGAGCACACTGCTCTTTAGCTTCAAAGAAAACTTCAGAATATCCTAGATCAGTTAATGTTGAGAATGACTTGTTCAAAGAAAGAACTAATTTTTCAAGGACTATGTATCAGACTCATGGAGAATTACTGCCCAGAAGTAGTCACTCTTCATTGAGTCTATAACGAGGTAATGGCGGAGCTGTATAAAAACAGTTTCAAACCTTCCTTACTCTACCCATCAAGATAGAAGATGACTAACCTCAGAAGATATTTTTACACATTCAGCTGAAGAGGCTTGCAATTTGGTGAAAAGAGAGACTGCCATGGTACCATCGACCTCAACTTCAAGATGAGTGAACTTTTGCTACTTGAAACTAAACGATTTCAATTTAAAACAAAGCAATCAAGCAAACAGCACATGGGATGAGACGCCTGCTCCCACAGGCTGCAGGAATAGTGGTCAAACCGACCAATGACTGCCAGCGGATCACCGGAGTTCCAATCCGCGCCTGCACATCTGGGGCAGCCTATCGGCAGCAAGCCCCTCTCAAGCCATGCCCCGGTGGTGACGCAGCTGGTTGCCTATCAAAGGCAGAGCTACAGCCCAATAAAGTCAATGTCAATTATGGTCCTTTTGTGTGAGAGTCTTCTTTCTTCAACCTCGAGCGATAACCCCATTATACCTCAAGCTATAACCATAGTGACAGCACTACAGAAGGTTTTTTTTTCCTCTCTTTCTTTGGTCTCCTGAAGTGATAAATGATTGTATAATGGAAATCACTACATGTGGGAAATATATATTTGATCAATTATACACTAATAGCAGTAGAGGATACCTCCTATTGGTGTTAGCAATCAATAATTTCTCTGAAAATGCCTGCTCAATATTTCTTTGTTCATTTTATCTTTGGATGATATACTTGCTTATATTTAAAAGTAAGGGGAACTATTTGGAAGTTGATTACTAGCAATAGACTATTTGGTTGTTTAAAAAAATTTCTACTTAAAACATATATATATATATATATATATATATTGGCATTAAACATTAAAAGTGATATTTTACAGACTAACTGTTGCTAAGTGAGTGGACATGCGCAAAGGAGGATGTGGGTACTTGGTCACATTAAATATCTAAAGGCAGATATTACTTTCTTTCAAGAAACACACATTAAAAAGGCAGATAAAGATAGACCAATGTTCAAATGGGGAGGACAATGCTATCATTCATCTTCAGAAGCTAAAATCGAGCATCTCCATTCTAATCCAACAAATTGTTCCATTTGTACTTTATAATAGTACCATAGATAAAATTGTACTATTCTCACTGGACATTACCCAATAAATTGGTTGTATTAGGTAATATTTATGTTCTGAATGTGGATGAAAATTTGAATTTTTTTTGCTCAATTACCAGATTTATCTAAATGTTCACTAATTTTAGGAGGGGATTTTAACTGCTGTCTAAACACAATGTTAGACCGTTCTTCAAACAGAAAGGTTAGTCCTTTTGATCTAACATGGGAGTGTCAGATATATGGAGATTTTTGAATCCCACTAGTAGAGATTACTTCTTTTTTAGAATATGCATTGTGCTATACTAGGATAGTCTATTGTTTAATTGATAACCAATTGATTAATATGACTAGAACATGTGACCATCAAGGTATAGTTATATCAGATCATGCTCCAGTAATTTTAAATTTGAAGTTTACAAGTATTCCAGGTACTAAAAAAAAGTTGTAATTTAATACTATATTACTTAAGAGCAAAGAATTTTTGTCCTTTTTAGAAAATTAGATTAATTTTTTTCTTGATGTTAATTCAACCCCAGAGATTGCCAATCCGATAGTATGGGTCACAGTGAAAGCCTCTTATGTGGTCAAATTATTTCATATACAGGTAGTATAAACAAAACGATCAGGATAAAAATAATGAATTTGATCAATCAGATTAAACAGATTGATCTACAATTTGCCCTAAATAAAGACCCAGAGTTATTTCAGAGAAGAACTGAACTCAAAACTAAATTTGATTTACTTTCCACTCATCCAATTGAACAACAGATATTGAGAACTAAAAGTCAATTTTACATCCATTGAGAGAAATCTGGTAAATTAGTAGCCAATTAATTGAAAGGTATTTCAGTTAAAAAAACAAATTGATAGGATACAATAACCAGTGATCACTCTAAAATAAATGATATTTTTTAAAATTTCTATTTTAAACTTTACTCATCTGAATTTGAAAATGAATATGATCTGATGAAAGATTTCTTAGATCATTTGGATATACCAATGATATCTTTGGAAAACAACAAAGCTTGTAGGCTCCAATTTCACAAGAGGAACTGCAAATGCACAATCTTCTTTACAATCAGGCAAATCTTTGGGTCCAGATGATTTCCAGTAGAGTTTTATAAATTATTTTCTGAACCACAAGGTATACTGACCCCCCTTCCACGTAAAGGCGAACTGATCCTGTGAGACCTCAGCTATAAGAATACTGAAGAAGGAGTTAGCGAGATCAATGACAGTATACCATGTTCCTGAGTTCCCAATAGCAATGTTTATTAAAGGGTGACAATGTCCGGAACTGCCAAGCAAGTGGTGGGGCATGTTTGTTCAAGAAACGATAATCAACTGTCATTCTCCAGGAGCCATCCGGCTTCTGGACTGGCCCAACAGGGCTATTAAAGGGCAACGTTGCGGGCCTCACTACCCCTTCCTCTTGCAAAGCATCGATGGTGGCAGTAATCTCTTCTTGCCCTCCAGGGAGATGATATTGTGGAATGCATACTGGTTTTGGGGGGGAGTTACCATCACAGCATCCCACTTAGCCCGACCCACCACTAGTCTTTTTGTAATAGTCCGAATTCCAAATGCAAATCCCCCTTGGCTAGTATTAAGGGCTGTACCAGCCAACATATTGATACCCAGGATACACTCGTCAGTGGCAGCCACCAGGGCATGTAACCATATAGGGGAAGGGCCATCACCCACCGTGGTGCGGACTTTTATTTCCTTCGCCAGATTGATCACTCCTCTCATCCCCTCTATTCGAAATGTCGGTCCAGTCCAGAGGTCAGGGTTACCCGGAATCACCGAGTGCTCCACACAGGTATCAACCAAGGCCAAATATTGGTGGTCATTACCCCCACCCCAATGGACTGTTAACGGTATGTAGGGCCGTGGGTCTCCATGTATCCGCCGTATCTCAATGGAGTAGACATGGGGGCCCTGCCCACACCCTCATGCTTTAGTAGAGTTCGGGGGCTTCCAGGCCCACATGCCACTATTATCCATAAGAGCCTTGTTAACCATTTGTTGTACCTCATCACGGGTAACTGGAGCAAGAGAAGCTGGCTCGATAGGAGTAGCAGTGGGAGCAGAAGGCACAGTTGGGCCAGAAGGACTCAACAGCTGGGGAAGATGTTCCCCTGCCTTCCTCTTATAAAGGGCATAAAGGACTGCGGTAGGTTTCCCATCAATATCACTTTTAGGTACGTCTAACTTTAACAAGGTTAGAAAAAGGTCCTTTCTTGTCGGTCCGTTATTAGCAGCAGCCCCTCTTCTTTCATCCTGCTTGTCTGATTTAACCCGGGCTGTACGTGAGTGGATTTTACCTCCCAACTCTAATTCTCTAAGCCCAGATAAGGCGTGCACCGCCTCAGACACAGGGTGCCCAATTAGCGGACTAGTTACGGACAGAACCAGTCCCCATACAGTGGGTTGGGCGGAATGAACCAATCGGGTATGCATTCCGGCTGTGAATATCTCTTCATCAGGGCTCCCCCCATGTACCGACAGCCTCAAACGCCCTACATACAAGGCTGAGACCAGGGCCTGTTGACGAATTACTGCTATACCCTCCTCTGGGGTGCCCCAATTGTTCTGCAAATGTAAATCCCAATCTACTGGTGACGTGTATACTCGTAGCAGGGCATCCCCTAGAGTGGCGAGTAAGTAATCCACCTCTCTTCCTCTACCCCGCAGCTCAGCAGTGACCTGGATATCAGTAGTCAATGTTCCTAATCCCAAATCAGGGGTTAAATATACATTACCCCCTCCTTGTTCCCAAACACACAGGAGCCAGGCTGCCAGAGTTTCTCCTGCCTTTTGCCTAAATCGATCTCCAATGGCAGCCAGCTCTTTTACAGAGAAGTCACGGATCATTGACTGCTCTTGACCTCTGCTCCCACTTTGGCCCCCAGTGGACGGGACAAGGCCTAGGCCATCCCGTAGAGGGGGTGGGCCATTGAGCATAAGCAAGGGTTCAGTTACCTTCCCCTGGGTCCTCTAGTAAGATCAAGGGATCATCTACCTCTTCAATCTCGTCAGTTACATTCCACCCCTCTCCCTCTCCGTCTGTTTGGAAAATCCGCTGCCTTACAGGGTGGGGGTGAACAGCGGGTGGAGAGGGTAGTATGTTAGGCACATGCTGAGGAGTATCTGCATTATTACTATTGTCATCATTCCAGATATTCCCGTCCCAATCATCAATTACATCAGGATCGTCGCCATTCCTTATCATGGCACGAATACGATGCTGATCGGGTTCTACTACATGCCTTTCTTTATCTGCACAGAGCTGCTGCCAGAGTTTAATATTACAGCAGATCGTTTGGACATGCTTATCCTCCCATTCTTTGGCTCGGTCCTGACTAGTGCGAACAATCTCGCTCATCATGGAACAGCGTTGTCGCAGGGCTTCTAGCTCCTCCTCTAGTTGCTCTCTCTTGTGCTGAGATTCTACTTCTCGCTGAACTGATTGTGCTTCACGCTGAACGGAGCGGCGTAAGGCTGTGGCCAGCAGCCAAAAACCGTCCATCAGCATCCCCTTTTTAACAGAAAGTTAAAAAGGTGCCAGAGGCGCACTTGATGGGTCTAACTTCTCATCCCAACTAATGGATGGTCCCAACAAAGACAGGGGATTGGCCAACATGCCAAACCCATCGTCTTTGGAATTCCATCCCGGAATCAAGAACTGCTCAGGGCTCATCTCTTTCTTTCGGCAAAACATCTCGAGACCAACCCTGCTCGCTGCGCCAATCTTGTACCTCTCACTTTGTTCATTCTAGATTGGTCACAGTGTTCGAGCTATCGAAAGAAAATAGACCCCCTTACCGAGAGCAGTTCAGTTTATACAAATGTTTATAACAAATTCAAAAGCTGATTTCAAATTACAATATGCAAGCCCTTCCCAATTATACTTATCAACACCTGGACTGGTTCCAACTGCCGAAACGAGGCAATGATTGCACACTTGTAGTAGGTTGTCGGGGTGCCGGTAGCACCTACCCCGACCGGGATGTTAGCTGGACTCTAGAAGTTCTTCTTCTTGCTGAGAGACGTTTCCACCCCTCAGAGAATCTCCACTTCAGCAGTGGGACCATGGCTTATATCACCCAAAAAATTGTTTACACTTTGAATAAATGATTTAATTATCTTCAAGGTCTCCTGACAATCTGCGACCAACAGAGCTGCTGCCAGAGTTTAATATTACAGCAGATCATTTGGACATGCATCTCTGGGCCTCATGGTGGAATTTAGATGTGTCTACGAATTCATATGCATCCTGGGCCTCATGGTGGAATTCAGATTATGTCATCTGATGCAACTGCATCCCTTCTGGTCTAAATCCTCCATTACAACTTTCCACCCAACCACAGACAATGGCTACTGGATAATCATGTCCTTTTTAAGTTTTGAAAAAATCAGACATAATGTCATGAAGATAAAGATCTCTTTTGATAAGACTTAGGGTCCATTTATGGCTTACTTTCACAAATGGAATGATAAAAATGCAGGGATGCAGTAAAAGGGCAGGATTGGTTGGATCTTCAGAGGCTGTTGCTCGAGTTCAAGTCTGATTAGAATACTAATTTCAACCTTGGTTGGTAGCTGGGGTCAGATTATCAGAACCAACCTTTTTTTCCCTATTTTTCTTTAGTTTTTCTTTTTCTCATTATACTACTCATATGTATGGATTGCAATATGAATCCATGTATTATAATTTCTATATAATATGATAGCACTCTAAATGTATAGTATATTTAATTTATATGGATTTACAATGTATTTGTTTCATGATAAAACTCAATAAAAATAATTTTAAAAGCAAGAAATTTAAACCAGGTGTACTGCTACTTCAAATCCAAGTTATCAACATGCAGTTTTTCAATCAATAATGCAAAACATTATTTTCCAATCAATTCTTTAATAAAATTATATCGATTTGCCATCCCTGAGTTGGACCCAATCGGTATGCATATTTTGCTTGATCAGAGGAAAACAACACAATCAAAAATACCACAATAAAATGTAGAAATAACTATAATATACATTATGTATTCCACTATGATTTAATAAAACACTTCAAAATCTGCAATCAAAAAATGGTGGTCTCATCCACACTGACATATTTCTAAATTGGAGCTCTTTGCTGTAAGTTTATCATGTTGAAGCTGTTTTGGGTGGACCTTCTCTCCTGGTGTTTTAATGCCTTTTGGTGAGCCATATGTCGAAATTCCAGGATCCATGGACTTAGGCCAATTATTACCTGAAATAGAACCATCTGATTGTTCACTGGATGCCTTCCATTACCTGAACCTACCATATGCATTTTTTACTGTTTGAGCCAGTCATTAATCAGCAAGAAATCATTTTATTAATAACCTCTCCCTCAGATTCAGCAAAACGAAGGAGCTGGTTATTGATTACAGGAAATGAAACAGTGCATGAGTCCTTGTATAGATAAATGGTACTGAGGTGGGGATGCTGGAGAGCTTCAAGTTCTTAAAAGTTAGTATTATCAACAATCTGTCCTGATACATTGATGCAAAGGCGAAGAAAACACTTTGGAGAAATAATTAAATGCATCTCTAAATTAAATCAAGTGACAAAAATATTGTGATTAAAGTTTCCCAACCTCCCACATGATGATCAAAATATATCTAGACTGTTAAGGTTCATCTATTGTATTACAATGCTCAATACATTCAACTACATTTCACGAGGATCTCAATTGTATACCATGTTATTGCTTCACTAGCACAGGTCACAGATTGGTTTAATGCTCTTTGAAAGCGATTGATTTCTAAGCCAGTTTGTGGTGTATGCACCAAAGTAAAACAAATTAAATCAATTCAAGCATTACTTATTTGCTCCACAATGATGGTCACACATTAACACAATGAAAGGGTACAAGAATTTTCTGTCATAGCTGGGCTAAGTTGTGGCATTGATACTTACATAGTCAGTACAATTTCCAGCATTGAAGCAGGAACTATTTCTTCAGTAAGCTGTGTACCCTGCTCTCACAGAGTTACTAGGGGAGAATGGCAGCACTGGTAGTGTAGCGGTTTAGCGTAATGCTATAATAGTGCCAGTAGCCAGGTTCAAATCCGGCACTGTCTGTATGGATTTTGTACCTTCTTGTTTGTGACCACGTGGGTTTTCTCTGGGTGCTCCAGTTTTCTACCACTTTACAAAGACGTATATGTTAGTAGGTGAATTAGTCACATGGTGTATTTGGGTGGCACAGACTTGTGGGCTGTAAGGGCCTGTTACTGTGCTGTATCTCTAAATTAAATTAAATTATAAATATGGGCCAATATCAAACAAAGCAGTGAATTATAATCAATGAAGATTTTTTGGAATCGATATATCTAATTTGCACAAACTTCATTAGTGGGAGGATTTGTAAGCTAAAGCTAATCTATCATTATGTACATCAGTTCCAAAGTTGATCTAAATAGGTGCTGAGGAATGGGTATTGGCATCTCATCTAGTCCAGAGTGTGTTGGAAAATTATTGTCACTGGACTTGAGGCATTAGGGAATCTCAAAGCTTTCAACATTTTTCAACACCAGACTTGTTCAGTGTACATAGTGATTTCCACATCTATCTATCCCAAAAGGTTTAAAAAAAATAATTTATGTCTTGCCTTGAACTCAAGAAAGAATTATAATTGCCAGAGGAGTTCATTTTTGTGCTTTGTAAGTCATCACAGCATAGAGCTTAGACCATTCACCTTTTTAGATCATTTCTTAATGTAGTGATTCATTTTAACAGTTACTTTTCTTATTGAATACATGCAGCAATCAATTTTCCTTTGATGTAGAAAAATAATAGATTGTTGTCCGTGGGATATTTCTCAAAGGCTATTGATGATTTCTATAGCCCCTTTCACACTTGTGTCCCACTAAATTGGCCGTTCTGTGTCCTGGGATAGGAATGGGGATTTAGCTTCTTATACTTGACCACTCCTAACACTGAACACTTTCACACTTGCAAGGAGCCATCCTTGGGGTTATACTGTTCTACCTTCTACTGGTGATGTCATGACGCATCAAGCGATGGTGGACCTGCCCTAAATCCTGATCAATGTATTATGATCTTATATTTGAACAAAATTAATCATTGCTAATTATAACGCAATTAAGATTTATGTACAGCACAGTATGAGCCCTTCAGCTCCGGTTGTTGTTATGCCAACCTATATAAACCTTTATAAACGACCATGGGAAAGTGCTAGCAATAAATAGCAATAGCAGACAATTTTTAAACAGCGTGGGAAAGTTGATAGCGCTATAGCGCTCAATTTATACAGTGTGAGTAATTTGGTAAAGTTACAGTTTATAAATACCATGGGAAAAAGCAATGGCGGACCTGCCCTTTCAGAATGCCATGTGGCAGAGAAAGGGCTCTATGCACAGCTGCACACATGGAGCATTCATGGTGGGGTTTCTCTGCTGCAGGACATTCTGGATGTGAGATCTGCCATTGCTTTTGCTTATTCCACTTGATAACTTGAATGCTATAGCATTGCCACTTTCCCTTGATGTTTAAAAATTGTCCACTATTGCTATTTATCTCTCTCTCTCTCTCTCTCTCTCTCTCTCTCTCTCTCTCTCTCTCTCTCTCTCTCTCTCTCCCCTCCCACTGTGACTTTCCCATGGAAAAGTTTATACCTTCATCTTAATCTTTTATTCCTTCACGTTCCTGCACTCACACAAAAACATGGGTCATTTCAATCCCACAATGCAATTGCCCATTTTACTCTTGCATGATTGCAAAGCTAGTGTTTGCAGATGCCGGGGATTGTACTAGGGGTCCTGGCTATCATCTGTCACTGGCACTGATCTGATTTTGCTTTCACACAAGACACTTTAAAGACCGATTGGCTGTTAATTCCTGGGATCACTTGCAAGTGTGAAAGGGGCATGTGATTCACTGGGCAGCAGACAATACTTAAATTAACTGCAGCCAAGGCATGGATACAAATCACGAGAAAGAACTCATGCCATTTCATGATATTATTCATATCTAGAGGAAGAAATCAAGTAGAAGTTGAAATATCAAGATCATCTAAGTGGTATTCTTAATTTAGTTATCCATCCTAAGGTTTTCAATACATGAGATATTTTATAGCATTAACTCAGAGCTACATAATGAGATATTAAAACAATTATTGAGGAGAGTTTATTGTCATACACAAAAGTACAACATACAAATACGATAAAATTGTTCTTGCTTGCTGCAGCTACATTGATAAACACTAATTAAGTTACCAAAAGAGAGAAAAAGATAGAAGTATAAGGATAAATATTCACAGTTCCAGATAATGCAAATAATGTGATGTTTCAATAATCTAGGCAGATCTTTGGACCTGGAATAGTGTTCTGTTTAAGGTAGTACTGGAAGGAGTGCTTTAAAAGAAGGAAGAGAGTAGTGAGGTGCAAAGGAAAGGAAGTCCAAAGATTAAGGCTCTAGCAGTTGAAAGCATGTTTATCAATGTGGTGTTATTCAAGAGAAAACAGATATCCCAGAAGGTAGATGAGTTGACAGATTACAGGAATAGAAAATGCCAGGGAAGGATTCAGAAGTAAGGACTAGGGTTTCATAAAATTAAAAGCAAATAATTTACCATCGATTGAAGTGCAAAAAATGTAAATAATGGAAAGCTGAACTAAAACAGAAGATGCTAGATATACTCAACAGGTCAGCCAGCATCTGTGGAAATAGAAACAGAGGTAACATTTCACATAGGTGACATATCAGATGGAGAGATGAGGCTGGGAAGTGATTCAGAAAAAAAGGATTAGTGGTTTCGCGTTGCACCAGCAGTCAGATTTCAGATTTATTGTCAGAGTACGCACATGGCATCGCATACAACCCTGAGATTTCTTTTTTCCTGTGGGCAAGGCAGAATTACCACTAATTGGTAGTGCGATTTTTTTTTTTAATCGGCTAGTAATGGGGTGATAGGTGAATAAGATGTGGCATGAATTAGTGTTTTAAATGACTATGCTTATAGGTGAAAGAAACTGTATTCAGGAGGTCATTCGTATGTGAATGAGGGTTTGAGCAGCAGACGATCTCCTGCAGGTGTGGAGTTGAGTTACGCTGTCGAGGTGAAATAGGTATCATTGCTGCTGTGTGGACAGAGTCCTATAAGGCAACTCGGTAGTGAGCAATCTGGTTCAGCTCCAAAGATTTGGCTATAGGAGGGAATGAAGTCAGGGGTTAATAAATGGAGATTGTATCAGATGTCAAAGGCAATAGATTTGATCCTATTTGACTCAGCTCACATTTCATTTAAAGCTCTTGCAGATTGCAACAGTTGCACTTATCCTTTTCTTCCAATGTTCTGTCAACCTCTGCTGCAGTCATTCAGCCAGACAAAGTAGTGAATAAACAACAACTAGGCTGCAGGTGACAATAAGCAAAGTCCTCAACACTGACTCCTCTGATACATTTCTAACAGCTCCTGCTGACAGAAGGCTTTTCTCACTCTTTCCAAATGTCACTCACAATCAGAGACATTCAGAAACCGCTGAAAATGTAATTAAGTTTTCAATTAAAACTACATTCAACTTACATAAATTAATGAAAATGTTAATATTGTTTTAAGAGAAGTAAAAAAAACAAATCATTATTGCTTGAAAAGCAAAGAAAGCCTGCAGATAATGGAAATCAGATTACCAAAAAAAAACCCAGTAAAAGCTCGGCACCTGTTAAATACTCAGCATCAGTGGAGAGAGAGACCTTGCATTAATACAGGAAATGTAAGAAATCAAGTATATTTTAAGTTGCCTAGAGGGATGGAGAGAACAATTCATTGCCTGTGCAAGGGTGGAGACCATGATTCTTCAGGTGACACAGATATTTCCAGCAATGTCTTTTTGATTATCATTATGTGCCCGATCCAGTCAATTTCATTCACATCATTCAAATACACGGCAGAGGTTAGATGTGAAATCCAAGTCTGTGGTAAAGCTGAAGACCCACTTATAAATAATACAGTGCCCTCTGTAATATTTTGGACAAAGACACTTTTTTCCTTTATTTGCCCTTGTGCTCCACAGTTTTAAATATGTAATCAAACAATTTACATGTAATTAAAGTGCACATTCTGATGTTTATTCAAGGTTAGTTTGGTTTGACCATGTCAAAATTACAGTACTTTTCATACATAGTCTGCTCATTTCAGGGCATCATAATGTTTGGGACATTTGGATTGACAGGTGATGTGAGTACTCAGGTATGTTTAATTGCTTCACTCATGCAGATACAAGAGAATTAGGCTTGCTTCTAAGCTTTTAATCACCTTTGGAGTGTGTCGTTGCCATTTTTCAGGGATGTGCCAATTAAAGTCAAAGGAGCCATTATGAGGCTGAAAAACAAGAATGAAACAGTAAGAGACATCACCCAAACCTTAGAATTACCAAAATCAACAGTTTGGAACATCATTAAGAAGAAAGAGAGAACTGGTGAGCTCAGTAATCGCAAAGGGACCAAGGAAGACCTCCACTACTGATGACAGAAGAATTCTCATCATAATGAAGAAAAATCCCCAAGTGTATGTCTGACAGATCAGAAACACACTTCAGGAGACAAGTTAGGATATGTCAATGACTACTGTCCACAGAAGACTTCATGAACAGAAATACAGAGGCAAAACTGCAAGATGCAAACCATGGCAAAGGTGGTAAGCTTTGGATCTTGGGCAGTTCCTTTGCGCCTTCACACTTTGCTCTTGCCATCTCTCTGATACAGGTTAATCCTGGTCTCAACTGTCCACAACAGCCTTTTCTGCAGTCTCTTTTAAATATTTCTTGGCAAACTGTAATCTGACCATTAGTTTGGCTAACTGGGAGTTTGCATCCTGCATGGTGCCTCTGTATTTATTTACATGAACGTGTTTTTTTGTCCCAAACATTATGTAGGACACTTTTGGGCTTGCAACTCCCTGCCTTACAAGAGATCACATGCACCATTATCTTTCAGCATACTCGGGCGTGTTTATGCTGTAGTATGCAGGCAGGGTTGGCCAGAATGTGCTGATGCCTAGAGTAACGAATTGGCAGTTGCCTGTAAACCTGCTGATTCACTGTCAGTGTGATCTGGTCCAAGGTCTTTAGGGGTCCCAATATTTACCTGGATGAATCATATGGTCATCCAGTATTGGATGTTGGACAGGTTGTGACAATTGAGAGATGGTTGAAAGAACAGAGAAGATGGTGGGAAGGCAGAATTCCGTGCTGTAAGGGCAGCTTGTTATTGAGAAATAAGAGATCAAGAATAGATGCCCAGAGAGCACCAACAATTCTTGGCATGCAAATGAGTGTGATAAAATAGCAATTGGGTTAATTATAACCCTAAAATATGGTTATTTTCAGACCTGAATTAAAATCCAACTGAGGTCTGGTTAACTTTATGGAACAATAGTTTCCTTAAGAGAACAAGGTTCTTCTTCTGTTTTAAGCAAACTGCATGACTAACAAATTGAGTGAGCTATTAATATCATGGCCAGGAGGAATAAAGTAGTGAGGATATATATTCCATTTTACATATTTTATTCCCATTGTGCTGTGTGTGCCATGGTAATACCTCCCTGAAAAGTTTCCAGCAGCTCTTGTTGAACCTACAAAACTGAAACCTCACTAAAATATATTTAATTATAGTAGTATTTTTAAAACTATTGTAACTGCAAGCTGCACCCAGCTATAAATGAAGATAGCATATTAATGTTTTATTCTTGAGTGCACATTTCAAGCAGTTTATTGCCCATGAGTTCTGCAAGAAGGAACGGGTAATGCTAAATGAAAGTCATACCTAATGACTGCGGTTGTGAGTGGGAAGAACATGAAAGAAAACATTATTACCAATATAAAAAATTATCTGTTTTCATAACCAGTAACAACTAAAGAATTGTGGTGAATAAATAGCCAATAACATGACTGAATAAATTTCAATGGTATTAGTCATCCTACTGTCAATCTGACAGGCTTAAAATAAATTTCAATTTAAGGTGAAATAAATGAAATATCACAGTTAAATTTAATGAAGCTATTTTATTCCTTATGCAATGTTTGTTCTGATTTTCTGAACAAAACATTACCATAGGTATTTCAATTGATTTTCTAGCGCTATGCCAAATATATATGAAAAATATGATTTGAGACAATGTTAAAGATCTTGTTACTTATATTTTGCTTTGTGGGCTGCATTAATTTATTTTTCTCGCCATTTTTTCTCTCTTTGTGTTTTAAAATTTGTCTTGTACTTTCTAGGATTGCCTTTCTTCCAAGATGACTTCATCACTTATTGTGTAAAATGACATTGTCTTGTGTAACCAGCAGCCTGTGGGCATGTTTAATAGTATGTTGAATCCTACAAGTGGATTGTGATTGAATCTCTTTGTATTTTATGAAAGCCACCAACCATTGCACTTTCTAAAACCAAGCTGGGATAGGAAAAGAACAATCAGTTACAGTTCAGGACCAGAGTGCCGATCAAGGTCCAAAGTAAGAGATGTAAGAGAATTAGAGTAGTGGCAATTACATCCAGAAGCTGAGAAGGGAAAATAATGGGAGGGGAGCTAATACTGAGTAGGTGAATGATGGAGCAGGATTTCGAAGGAAATGAAGAATAGGGCTCAGATGCACAGGCAGTGGATTTGGTGGCAGGAAATGGCCAGGTCAATGCCAGTGGATCATAGACTTTAGTACCATTGTAGAGTGGTGAATGAGGAGAAAACTCACCCTGGAGTGATTGCTCCATGCGGCTTCATAGCTAACAAAATCTAGGTGTAGACAGCTTCAAAGGTTTGCAAAATTTCCTGCTCTAACTCCAACAAATGATTGGCAAAAACCCAAAGGAAAAGGATAATTGACAGATTTTAGGATGGCGAAAGGAAGTATTTCACTCCTGGCTGCAGTGGGCCAGATGCCTGTGAAGTGTTGATGCTGAAGTGACCAATTATTTTAAAATGATAAAGGGCAAAGTACCATCAGGGCACTGTTGACCTTCATGTGTGACACCTCATGCTGACATTTATGTAAACAAGAACGTTTGATTGAAAGGAAAGGCGACAAGAGAACGTTTGGTGCACAGGAGCATTAACACATTTCCCTTAAAGCAGTTAGTGAGGTAAAGGTTGGCGATCCATTCCCCTCCAGCTCAGTACAGTGCACGGGACAAATGGCGAACATTCTCTGCAGCTGGAAATTAGCAGCTGCATGGATGACTGGCTGAGCTTCTTCTATTCAGGAGCTGCCTGCTCCCAATGTAGTATCCATCTCCACTACAAATTGAATTGGATTTTCATCAGGGCACAGTGAGGCAACTAATCCTGTGTCTATGGGTCATGTCACCCTGATGATGCTGGAGGTTGAAGATGATCAAGGGCACTTTGATGTAGTAGAGTTCAGGGGTCAATTGTTGTGTAGGGCACTACCAGTAACCACAAAGACTAGGCTGAGGGAACGATAGGCTTTAATATGCAGAAGAACCTTGCTGGCCCAGATCCAGATATAGGAATGGAGAGGTGGCTCGACCTTTATGGCCCAGGACCACGAGGGAGGAGTCACAAGGTATGCATCATCAGTGGGTGGGTCAGCTCCCTATATACAGTAGTCAATCATAACTATATACAATGGAGGAAACATATCACCACATGTTGAAAATGTGATGAGAAAATTTGGAAGTTTTTTTTTGATGAAGGCCTGGAATGGGGGCTGTTAAATTCAGGCCAGGGTTTTTCTTTACTTGGGGATCTGATTCAAGACCAAGGGAAATTATGTAAATGGGCATTTTGCAACACTCTACTCCTGTCCCTCACAGAGTTTTCCATAACGCATCAGAAATTACACAATAAGGAAGTAATTTAATCCAAAATCAGAAGGTGTTGGGTAAAGGCCAAAAGGAACTTTAAGAGTCCTGGTATGCATTAGGGGGTATCTGTGAGCCACGGTTGTATGAATGATATTCCAGAAGGAACTTGGAATTCTTTACTAAAAACATAATCTTTTTAATTCTTTACTAAAAACATCATGCGTCTTCATGTCTCACGTACCACTTAACCATGATATCACATCCTTAGGAATTTACATACAGCGGTAATACATTGTGTTCCCTTTTTAAAAATGTATTTTGCATAATTACAAGAACAGGTCCAGTCTGATGGCTGGTTTTCTCAGATAATTAGACATTTCTAACTGTGCTTGGGTCTGTGAGGGTGTGGATTTTTCATGATCTGATTGAAAGTGTGACACCCTAAATCAACTGCTGATTAAAGTCTTCATTTCAGTTCTTGCTTCATGACTACAGGCATTACGTGCAACTAGATCATTCATTATGCGACAAATGTGTGACTTTCACGTGTTTACACACAGAACACCAAAGATAGGGTAGAATTGTTGTCAATTACCAGATGAAACAATTCAAAAATTAAATGAGGTGAAGAAAACTGTTATGTTTTAAGGAAGTGAAGAGGTCTGAGATGTTCACAATGATTGTAAAAACCAAAAGGTGACTGAATAGTTACGTCATGATTCTTCCAGCATACATCATCAAGAGGCCCTCCAGACCTCCAAAGAGATCCAGATATAGCAAATGCCACTTTCAACAATCTTCCCATGATGTCTTCATATGATCAATTAAATGGTTTTAATTTCCCAAATAAGACTAATGATGACCACTGACCAGAAGAGGAAGTGGACAGAATTGCAACATTAATGTTTGACAGCCAACTTTTCTCATCCTCAAAGTGAAAGCATTTTAATAGGTACAAGGGCACCCAAAACATATCCCCATGGTGAGATTTTAAAAAATTCATTTATTCTGGGAGGCAGCCTTTGGGAAACCTTTATTGCCTTTTACAAAGTTGCTGTCCAGATAATGAAATGTCTGATGCAATGATAATTTGTTTACCATCAAACCCCATTCCCCACCCCTTTTCCACCCTAACCTCACAAGCTTTCTTGGAGGACAATGAGATTGGTTTCAGTTCAGGATAAGACACTTCACCAACTTTCAGTCTAAAGATGTAAACTCCAATGGGACAGAGGGCTGATATACTGTTATGAGATGGAAAACCATGTAGAATGCCCAATTAAAATCCAGATAGGCTCTTCCAGAGAGCAGGATTCTGTACCAGTCATGCCATCATCCAAATTTAAATTTAGAAATTCAAAAATATTTTGTGGAATTTTGTAAAGTGGCTTCATGATAAAAGAAAAAAATGATAAAAATTTGTGCCTTAATGTTTATATTTAAAGCATTTGCAATTGATTACATATATTCCTGTGTGTAGAATATGCCCAATGGTAATGAGAACATGTTTGATTATCCTGCATTTGCTCTAAAGCAGCCATTCTCAATAGGGACCACAGCACACTGCAGGAGGGGTCACGGACTGAAATCATCACATTTTTTAAAATGTATTTTATGTAGTTGGTAAGAGAGAAGTACAGACAAAAACAACTAAACTTGATTGCTTCACAGAGAGGGGGCCTCATAAACTTTGGGAGGAGTCTTTAAGGAGCCATAGTCAAAAAGTGGTTGAGAATGGCTGCTCTAAAGGACTTGTTGCTTTTCCATTTTAGATCTCTTCAGGATCTACATACCAAATATAACAGAGCAACAATAAAACAAAACAAGTGGTTTTAGAAAGAATTATGCAGCCTGGAAACAGTGTCTTTGGCTCAACTCGACCTTGCAGACCAAGTTGCCTCCCTGGGTTAGTCCTATCTAAATGTCAGCCCAAATGTCTGATCTAGGAATAGATATTCCACAAATCAATCTCATAACACATCAAAAGATACTTAATTTAGTCTATGTAGGTTAAAGTTTCCCTTGATTGTTGCATTACCTCTGTCATTGCTACCTTCAACTTTCTGATTTATGCCATATGCAACATTACAACTATTCTATGGCCTGTATGTCACTCCTACTCCTTGTTTACTGCTCTTCCTCTCAGGTCAGTTTGCGCTTTACCCAGGCATATTTCTGTCAGGTCTGTGAAGATTCACCCTTGCAGTTCTACTGGGGATAAATTCTGTCCCTTCTCTTTCAGGTCCCCTTGTGTCTGTGTGGCCATCAATATACATGGTCCTCTTGTATTCCATGTTGTCCTCTGCCTTTCTGCTCCAAAAATCTTCCATCCTACATGGAATATTGGTTCTCACCCTTTCAGGTCCTTTTTCCACACCACCCTGGGGTGTTCCTTTCATTCCTCAAGGACTTCAGCTGATGCGGTCTGTTTAGCCTTCATCCCTTTTGGTCCGATTGTCACTCAGGCACATTTCTTTCAGGTCCACAGAGCCTTCATCCCACGTAGTCCCCTTGGTCTCCATCCTTGCCAGTCAGCTGGAGCTAAATATTGTCTTTACCGTTTTAACCCCCTTTGTGCAGTACCCTGGCATGTGCAGGGCCTTTAATTCTTTCAGGACTGATTGTGTTCCATGTTGCTCTCTCCCTTTTAGATCTGCTGGCCTATTATCCTGCATGAGCCGTGAGGTAGTCACCCTTTCAGGTCCATTTATATACCACCCTGCATATTCCTTTCAGATTGGTGGGGTTTTCCCCCCATGTAGTCCGATTATCCTTCAGACCTTCAGGTCAATTTGTGCATTTTCTATATGTATTCTTCCACCTCCCTAAATTATCTAAAGCACCACAATGACCATGTGAATTTAAAATTTACTTATCCTCGTTTTCTTCTACTTTACTTTCAGAAAACATGAGATTATGCTTAAATTATTACAATTTGCTTAGATTTCAGACATGCAGACAAATTATTTTATTGCATACAGATCCATGGAATACTTAATTACATTCTGTCCTAGACTAATTCCCCATGAATTATACATATTGCAAAATAATACAGTTGGATGGAACAAAACGAAATACATTCAGGGATATGTTTTATTAGTAATACAGGTATACCCCACTTTATGAATACTCGCTTTTCCCAAATTTGCTTTTACAAAGAAACCTGTGTTCGCTTTTACGAAAGCAACGAGCCATTGTAGAGGCTGTGCATGCATTCCCAGCAGCTCTTCCAGTCTCCTATACCTCCCAACCTCCGAAGACTCAGCCTAACTACACTATACATGCATTATTTCTACTATATAGACTGTGTATTTATCACATTATTCCTGCTTTTAATAAATGTTAGTGTTATTTTAAGGTTTTGTGTGTTATTTGGTGGGGTTTTTTTGGGTCTGTGAACGCTCACAAAATTTTCCAGTAGAAATCAATGGTAATTGCTTCTTCCTTTTACGCCATTTCTGCTTACAAAATGTTTTGTAGGAATGCTCTAGTCTCGTAAAGTAGGGTATACCTATATTGAGACTATGCTACCCAAGTTAACTGCTTTTATTCCATGACTAATAGGATAAACATCCCAGGTTTTATTTTGAAATGCAAATAGCTTTGTTGTACTTTGTTCTTCTGGAATATTGAATATTGGAAGCTCAATGGTAAAGGTTGAACCTTAGAAAATTGAAGCTTAGCAGCAGATCGATAAATGAATTATATTGCCAAACATTCTTGCTTCAGTATATATTTAGTTTCTAAAAATGAGATAAAGGATAAATTATCCAGAATTTCCTCATACAATGATAAATTTACAGCATTTGTGGTTTTTATAATTTTAGATGGCAATGAAGTGATAAATGATAAATAAAGCAATTTATTGAGGCATTATAAATTATCCTTATCCCTTAGAAAAACCCTTGATAAGAAGATTGTAATAATTTGATAAATATATTAGTAAAAAATATTATTAAAATGTTAATAACTACTTTCACTATCTACAACAACTGAATAAGCCATGTCAGAGGTTGAAGAAAATAAAGGAGTAGGAACTATAAAATTCACTTTCAGAAAGGGGGGAAAGTGTTCACATTTTGATTTGGAGCAGCAATTAAAAACAAATGAGATTATACCAGTAACCCATTGTGCAGCTCTCCTGAAAAATGTCTTCATCATAAAATGCTTCAAGTATGAAACATTGATATGAAACAGTCTGTAGAGCTCGTCGAAAGAACCAAAGACTTGTTGATCCAAACCAAGGCTTTTATTAGCAAAAGACCGGAGCTCTTCACAGGTGGCCGACCAGTCCGGAATGATCCGACCTGGCTAGGGACACAACCCTTTAAGGCCCAAACAATAGGTGTGGCTTAGCTCTCAGCCAATCGCTGTAAGCACAGTCTAGATACAGTAACTATATACACTATGTACATTGGTGATAGATCTGTACTATCACACAGTCCCATTGTATTCACGTGCAATAACACGTGTGATGTGCTGATCAAGCGGCAGGAATGAAGGAAAGGACTGATAAATTAACAAAGCTTCACGGAGGCTTTCCTGAGATGGAGACACTTGGAATCCAAGATCAGTTGGAATATCATTTAATATCAAGGATGTCATATGCTTTCAGCACAGAGGCACAATTCTTATGTGGTGAATGTCCATCCGATAGAATCTTAATATAAAGGTAAAGGCAAAGCCAAATGAGAGATGCTCTAAGGGTGGAGCAAGCAGGCTGTCGCCTTGTGAACATGCCCTTTCTGTACCTGGAAGATGAGGCTGGGGACAAATTAATGATTGGTTTGGCAGAGCTTCTGTGGTGGTACACCACCGGCCTACTACAGGGGGAAACCTCTGTACCTGCAGGAGTGTAAGGGGACAGGACAACACCTGGCCGGCTGTCAATCAGTCGACCTGATTGGATCAAGCCCCACCTGGTCTGGTGTCAATCACCGTCCAGGATATAAGCCTGGGCCGGCTTCCCGAAGTCTCACTCAGAGTTACTGCAGCTACAGCCAGCCTGGCTCTGTGGACGTCTTTGTGGATTAGAGCCTGTTATACAGTCTTTACCTTGTGTGTGTCCGATTCTGGCCAACAGCGCACCACAGCTTCACATGCTTTACATTAAAGTGGGAGATGAGTAAGGACTTCACGGAAGCATGACTGTTCAGGAGATCTCAGGTCAGAATTAAAGAACCACTTTGCAGACAAACAAGAGACCAAAGATGGCAGGATTTTATGTCACAGTTTCTATTGATCATGAGCTATGCTCAGTGGAAACTTTTGTATTGCTAACCAGTATTACTAATCACTTGGAATTATTGTAACCTTGCTTGTGCTGAGGAATACCTATCAAATATATCAAAAGAGATCAACATTTGATCATTGGTTATTAAGGCTTATTAAAAGACCAACGCCTTATTAAGAGTGCCTTATTCAATATATCTCATTAAAATAAGACTTGTAGCCTGAAGTAAAATAAGTCATCCTAAACTTGGGGAAAAAAACCTCAAAATTAATATTTTTCCTTACATTTAATTTTCCCTAAAATGCATGCCCTTATAAAAGTAAGCATTGCCAACAGTGAGCCGGGGGCAAGACTGTCCCCATCATTGCTACAAATAAAACTGGCTAAACATTCCTTGGTAATTAAAAGAGTATTATAAAATATTAGGATAGACCATGACACATTTTGTTATGGAAGTTTCATTAAATAAAGAAGTGAAAATTCATCCTCAGCCACTCAGTAATCAATTCTATGAGCAGTTTTGTGTAGTGCATTGCTTCCAAAATTAAGATTTGTGGTAATTCATTGATTTCAGATTTCAGATTTATTGTCAGAGTACATACAACTCTAAGATTCTTTTACCCGTGGGCGAGGCAGAGTTACCACTTATTGGTAGTGCAAAAAACCCATAGTCAATGTACACATGTAAACAAACTGTCAGTGCAATACAGGGAGAGAGAAAAAAAATCAATGAATTGCAAAAGTAAGAGCCCTTAAATGATTCCGATTGAGTTTGTTGTTGAGGACTGGGATGGTGAATTAAATGCTGGATGTCATGTGGGACATAATTTGCAGTCAGTATTGAGTCACTGAGGACAACTTCCTACTCTGCTTTTCAAAAAAATGTTGATTTATTTATTTCCACGAGGAAAATCATGTTTTTCTTTTTCTGGAAAGCCTTGACAGACAGAAACGTTTTCCCGTGCAAAAGAGATTCTTTTGAAGACCTCAAACTTAGTTTTGCCTTCCATAGATGTAGCCAGACCTGCTGAAGGCTTCCAGTATTTTCTGTTTTTAATTTCAAATTTCTAGCAACTGCATTCTCAGTAATAGCATCCTGTTTGATGAAGACAAAGGTAAACGTTCCTCCTTGTTCTTGATCCATCCGCAGCCTCTGGCACAAATTGAACTAGAAAATGACTCAGTTGATTTCAGACTTCCATGAATTCTTGAGCAAAATAGAAAGTTCAAGGCAACTCAGAGCTGAGGTCTCAACACTGGAGAGCCGACTGCCAAGCTTTCCAAGTTTTTGTTTATTGTCACATGTACCAATATGTAATGATAGAGGTTGTTAGAGTTATGTGAAACATATTATCATAAATTAACTATAATTAAGACTCCATGAAAAGAGAAAAAATATATACTAAATATAAAAAGTAAAAGATATGAATATTCACAATTGGTCAGTCATGCAAAACTTGTGTTCCGTCAATCGTATGGACAGATCTTTGGTGATTTACGCGGCTTGGGTGATATCCAGAGATTCAAAATCTTGATAGGTGTTGTAAAGAACCTGAAAGTGCTGGACTTCACGTTTTAATGGTTTCTGCCTGAAAGGAGCATCAAAGAGAGAGCATTGCCAGAATGATGAATGTCTTTCATGATGTTGGCTGCCCTCTAGAGGAAGTGCTTCACATAGATGGCTTAAATGGACGGAGCTCAGTGATCATGATCGACTTGGCATTGTTTCCCATTTTCTGCAGTCTTCTGGGTTCCTGGGCATTTGAATCACCAAACTGGGCCCATCAGTTATACACTAAACAGTGTTGTTTTCCATGTGAAGTCAAAAATAAAATTGTGTAGAGATCACAGAGTGTCCATAGAGAGATTTAGATCAGTTAAGTGAGTGTGTAAGGATCCGGCAAATGGAGCATAATGTTGGTAAATGCAGTCATCAAATTTGGAAGTTTTATTAAAAAAATAGTAGGTTGGTTTATTATTTATTTGGTGAACGATTGCAGAATGCTGTTGTGCAGAGGAATTTGGGAGTGGTTTTGCATGAAGCATAAAAGGTTGGTTTGCAAGTGCAAAAGCTGATCAAGAAGGCAAATGGGATGTTGACCTTTATTGCTCAAGAGATTGAATTTAAAAGCAGGGAGGTTCTGCTGCAACTGTTTCCTGTAAAAACTCTTAAATCCCCCCCCCCCCTCCTTGAAGAAGAGATGTGGCCCTAAACTTCATCAATATATTTTTCTCCTGTAGATGCTGAAAAGACCGGGCGAGTTCCTCCAGCATTTTGGTGTTTTTGCTACAACCACAGTGTCCACAGCCTTATTGTATTTCATGCAGCTGCAACTGTAGAGGGCACAGGTGAGGCCACAGCTCGAGTCCTGAAATTCTGCTCTCCCTACGCAAGAAAGGATGTACTGGGCTTGGCCGCAGTAAAGAGGTTCACCTGGCTGTTTCTGGAAGTAAGAGACGAGCTTAAAAGGAGAGATTGAATAGGATGGGACATACACATTGAAGTTGAGCAGGACGAAGAGGGAATTTTATAGAAACATATAAAATTATGAAAGGAATTAGGTAAGTTGGAAGCAAGGAGATTGCTCCTAGTGGCATGCAAGACTAAAGCCACTTTCAGACATTCCGCTGAAGATTACCCGCCTGCAGGCACAGCTAGCAGAGACCAGCTGGCACGTTTAGGTGGCCACGAAATGGATGGCTTTCTGGCACCTAAACGTGCCAGCTGACTGCTAGCCGCCTAGCAATGTTACCTGGCCACTCGGGACAGTAGCCTAGGTCCCGCCCATGCTGCACTGACATCATAGCACCCCGTCGGGCTGATCCACAGAATCGGGAGCATGGAAGACAGAAGGGAAATGCTTATGGGGATTTGTCTGCCTGTGTGTGCGACCAGGATGAGATACGCAAAATCCTTGGAGAAGTCATGAAATTTATTGATGGTCTTATCAGCTCCACGTGATTTGAACAGTGCGTAAGTGAAATCAGAGTACAAATACTGCGAAGGTTGTTGGCCAGCAGGCAGCAGATGGAGGTGGGAAGGCTTGTGGCGCTTACGCACCGCAGACGGATGCAAATGCTTCATCTCATTCAGCTGGCCATGATCACAAATCGGTCTCTGAAGAGGTTGAACAGATCCCAGGGGGTGCATTCTGGAGTAATGTCATCACCAAATTTGATGATGACGAGTGGAGGAGGCACTTCCGTATGACGCGGAGTACCTTCAACTTCATGCTGGAACTCATTGACCCTCATCTGCAGCCTCATAGGCCAGATGGCCTCCATCCATTGGTCCTGGGAATTCGACTGGCTGTGGCCCATTGGTGGTATGCAACCCCTTGTGAGTATCAGTGCCATCTTCGGGATAGGCATCAGCACTGTGTGTATGGTGGTTTGGGGGGAGGTGACAGGAGCCTTGAAGGGTGTCCTTGGTAAGTGTTTCATCTCCCTGCCAAATGGTTCATGCCTCCAGGAGACAATTGACGGCTTTGCGGAAAGGGGCTACCCAATGTGTGCTGGCGCCATCGATGGGTCGCATATTCCCATTATCACCCCCAGCGTGGATCCCGTGGCCTACTACAACCGCAAAACGTGGCACTCCTTGGTTCTGCAGGCAGTTGTTGACCACAATTTCTGGTGAGTTGCAGCCTCCCTTTTTTTCTCTATCTCTCTTGTCCATGTTCACTGGTGCAGCCAACTTTATTCATTGTGTTGCAACTTCTCAGACGTTTTTGTGGGTTGGCCTGGCTGCACACATGATGCACACATGCTTGCCAACTCCCCTCTGTACAGAAGGGCGGAGGAGCCGGGTGGATACCTCCTGTAATGTGACGTGAGTGATAACCCTTACGCGCTACTCGCAGTGATGTAGTTCACTCCTCATGACTAAACGGGCAGGTTGGTGCACTTAAAATTCTTCTCCACACAGGTGTCCAGAAATGTTGATGGAGTGGAGGTCCCAGCTCATCTTGTTGGCAATGCGGCATACTCCCTTAGAACCTGGCTGATGAAGGGCTTCACTCAGCATCAAGTTCTGGATGTAGACCAGCGAAGATTTAACAAAGCACTGAATTCTGCTCGGATAGTGGTGGAGCATGCCTCTGGCCATCTTAAAGGTCGCTGGCGATGCCTTTCCAAGCGTCTTGTTGTTGCGACTGCCTTCATCCCAGATGTAGTGTTTGCCTGCTGTGTGCTGCACAATATATGTGAACTCAACAAGGAGAACTTTTTGCCCGAGTGGCAGGTGGTTCCAGCAGATATCCCAGCACCAAGGACTGTAACGATCCCAAACCCACTGCAGTACAGGTCATACATTTGGCAATTATGTCCATCCTGTAGGGGGGTGGATCTCATGGATAGCCCGTGCAAGGCAGGTTTGTCCCCAACACCCACCAATCCAATTTCTACCACCTCCTTCCCTCCCCCCCAACCCTAGCCCAAAGGCTGTGACACGATCGAGTAGCCTGGTCACAAATATTATCATTTGTTCAGAGGAATAATGAAGTTGCTGAAACATGTATTCTTTTAAAACTTTAATAAAACCAAATTTGTCAATGACACTTGAAAAATCTCTTATATAACTAAAGTTGATAACGGGCTGTAAACATTAAACACTGAAACATTCTCTTATATAACTGAGGTAGATAATAGGCCGTAAACATTAAACACTTAAACTTAGTGCAAAAGAATTGCTTTTGTAGCATGGAATGGGAAAAAACGTGCAAAGCCCAATGCAGCAGGTAAACAAACTAAGGAGAAATGTTTTAAAAACTACAATTTCACTACCTTTCACCCATTAATTCACATTACTTTTTAGAGAATTGTACAATTTAACAGTAAAAGTGGCTGATGACTGGGGGCAGCATTAACAAAACTTATTCCATAAATGAGAGGAATGAATGAGGAAGAGGTGGGGAAGAGGAGGAGGAGGAGGAGGAGCAGGAGGGGGGTGGGGAGTCACTGCTGCACCCCAACATCTCCAATCTCTCCAGGAGACCACCATCGTTACTTGATGGTGTAGAACGATATTGGGGTCCAGCATGAGCAGGGAGGTAGATGGGCTGCGAACCATAGGGGTGTAGTTACTGGAGTGGACAGGCAAAAAAATGCTGGATGGTGGAGGACTGCCTATCCAAAGCTGTACTGAGGTGCTCAATGGTAGTTGACAGACATGTCGCTGCCTGGAGTTGTTTGTCACCCTCTGAATGCTGAACACCACTTTCATAGCTCCTCAAATCAGCTAGCAGCTCTCTCTGCTGCTCCACAGCCAACTCAGTTCGCTGACGGTCCCTCTCCCCTTCCTCCTGGTCCATGGCTGCAAACATACTCTGCAGCTCCTTCGCGATCACCTGGACCTTGGTTGGCCTCCTCCTCTTGCGTCTTACACCAAGTGCTGAGGATCAAATCATGAAAAGTGCATCAATACTTAAATAATCCGGTTCTCAATAAACCAATCCCCTTTAATGCTAATATACCTGTGTCCACCAGTGCGAGTGCCGCCTCGCTACTTGCAGAGTCAACGAGTGGTGAGGTGGTTTCCTGGGTGCCATCCTGGGCTGTGCCAGCTGCGTCCTCAATGGAGTCCTGAACCTCCTGGGTCGGTATCTCTGCTGCTGGCAGCCTGAGATGCCTCTGTGAAGAGATCCTGCGAAGAGGGGATCTCAATTGCACTGGCAATGCTAATTGGTTCAGCTGAGCAGCTGGACCCCCAGATGGTTTGGCATTGCAGGAAATATTTCCAGTCCATTCTTCCACTGTCACTCCTGTGACTGTAGTCCAGGATGGCATGGTTTTTTCCTGAGATTTTTCAACTGGGTGACTACCTAGGTCTTGGTGCATGCATGGCCACTGGCTGAGAGTGCAATGGCCACTCTCTCATATGTGGGACCATCCCTCACAGTCCCCATCAGCTCCTTCTCCTGTGCCTCCTGTGTTAAATTCTCCAGAAGAAGCCTGACCTCGCCATCAGACCAGTTTGAGACCATGGCTGATTATTAAGCTGCAAAAAAACTGAACTGTACTGATCACCACGAGTCTGCTAAATGACTTGTATTTTCAAAAATTGTGCCCAGAGTCGATTGTGCCCAGAGTCGATTGTGCCCGGGCTGCTTTCAGCTGCCACAATCAATGCTGCAAGCAGGATAGTTGTACCTCTTGGAGAAGGGTTAGGTAAGTAAGCTTCCTGGCCGGCTTTTCGGGTTTCAAATGGCCACCCAACAGCTGCACAGGCATATACTGTGTGGCTTTACAGTTGGCCTTTGTGACCATCTGAAAGCGTCTTAATACTCAGGGATGTGCTCTCAAGATTCAGGGGAGTAGATTGAGGACAGAGATGAGAAGGAATTACTTTTTCCAAAGAGTAGGGATTATTTGGCCAAAGAAACAACAGAGACAGCCTCATTAAATATAGATGTAGATAGATAGATGTAGATAGATATATTTTTGCATAGTAGGAAAATTAAGGATTGGAGAGGGGGAGGGGGGGAGAAGACAGATAAGTGGAGCTGAATCAATGGCCACATCTGCTAAGACCTTGTTGAATGACAGCAGGCTCATCAGGCCAGATGGCCCTCTCCTGCTCCTATTTGTCATGTTTTTAATGTCTAATGATCTGTGCACACTGGCACAGTAATGAAAACACTCTGAATAAGAACAGTTGGGTATTTGTCAGTAATGTATTTGAATATGGATCTTAGGCACTAATGGGAATCTGGCAAATTCTATCCCATCCATGTGAAGCACCTCCTCTAGCAAACGCTGGGTGGCATGGTTGGCAAAACAGTTAGTGCAATGCCTTTACAGTGCCAGTGATCAGGACTGGACCAGGATTTGAATCTTGTGCTCTCTGTAAGGAATTTGTACATTCTCCCCATATCTGTGTGGATTCTCTCTGGGGTCTTCGGTTTCATCCCACCCTTTAAAATGTACCAGATGCAGCTTAATGGGGTGTAAATTGTACGACACAGACCCGTGGACCGAAATGGCCTGTTCCTGTGCTCTATGTCTAAATTTAAATTTATAATATTTATTACAGGACAAAGAGGTTTTAATCAAGGTGTAAAGGAGATATTAAATGCTGGAAACTGGAGCAAACAAAAACAAAGTGCTGGAAGAACAGCAGGCCATCCAGCATCTGTGGTGGAGGAAGACACAGAAGGGGTGAACCCAGTCAAATGGGGAGAGGAATAAGTGAAGACAGAAGCTAGAAGTGATAAGTGGGACACAAAGGATTCAATTGCTGAATCCGATAAGTAAGGAATGTAATAATGGGAACCATTTAAGGAAGAGATGAAGTGCAGAAGAAACTTGATGAGGGGTGTGCAGGTTGGATGAAAATAGGAGCAAGAATAGGCCATCCAGTCCAATGATCCTGCTCCCCATTCAATGAGATCATGGCTGATCTGATGATAGGCTCATCTTCACTTCGCTTTCCTCCATATCCCTTAATTCAGTTACATTGTAAAAAATCTAGCCAACCTTAAATATATTCACTGAGGTAGTTTCATGGGAAAAGCAGTTCCTCCTCATCTCTGTCCTAAATTTACTACCCTGGATCTTGAGGCTATGACCCCTAGTTCTAGTCTCCTCCACCAATGGGAACAACCCTGTGATAGTTGTGCCACTTGTCAAGGTACACAGCAGAATCACAAAGTACAAGAAACCTGATGCTATTGAGTCACGCCAGTGAGATTGAGTTGTAGTAAAGTCCGGTAGATAGAGTTACCTTCATTAACACCAGAACCTCATTCAAAGATATAAGTGAAACAATACAGTATATAAAGCATTTTCTTGCATACTAATCAGATAGGCATCTCTTTGAATTTATTGTTACAAATATATGTTTTACATTTTGCTTTGCTCTTTTCTAAAGACAGTAAAATAGATGACACCCATCAGTTATTTACATGTAGAAGTCATAATTAAAAGATATTATTTCTTGCATGTGAAATTAGCAGAAGTCTGGAAAGGTTGCTTCCAGTACACAGAAATATCCATGTTCTGTCTGCCTGGTTTTTAGTCTTTAATTATCACAGGTAAATGGTTGGTCTCACAATAATATAAAGTCATCAGGGTTAACAATGGGGAGAGAAACTTCTAAACTGGGACAATATTAGATCAAAATTTAAGGTTGCTGTGTGCACCCTAAGGCCACTGATATCTCAAATCATGACTGCCAGATTGTAAGGTTCAATCAGCTGCATTTGTGTGGGAAGCCATTTATGAATGGGTTGCTTGTTGACAGGTCGTTGACTCAACCGGAAAAGTCTATTTAGTGCAACTGTGTTAAAAGGCATTATGGATTCTGTAAGCCTGTTTTGTGTGCTGTTCACCCAGGAAGTGGCTGAAGTAATTAATTCAGATGACTTTGGAGGATGAGATGATTTATTTTAATTGTCTGTCTGGGATGTGCTTATGCCTAGTAAACATGTAGCTCTCTCTCTGGCCCCAGCTCAGTGAACCTCCCATAACTGTCATTTTCAGGGATAGCACAGAAATACAATCTTTAACACCTCAATCTAATGAATCCCTTTCTTAATTTTTGAGCATTGGTTAACCAATAGAAAGCAGAGAGCATTATTTTATATGTTTCGCTAAATGCCCTCTCATTTTTCTAAATTAAAGCAAATTTGGCCCCCGATGACTCAATCTCTCTCCATAGGCTAAACCCTTCATCTCTGGAATCAACCTGGTGAATGTCTTCTGCACCACTTCCAAAGCCAGCACATCCTTTCTCAAGTAAGGAGACCAGGACTGCATGCAGTACTCCAGATGTGGCCTCACCACTAACTTGTACAATTGCAGCATAATCTCCCTGCTTCTAAATTCAATCCCTCTCGCAAACATTCCATTTGCCTCTTGATAGTCTGCTTCCCCTGCAAACTAACCTTTTGCAATTCATGCACAAGCACTCCCAAGTCCATCTGCATGGCAGCATGCTGCATTAGCCTGCCATTTAAATAATATTCAGAGTTTCCTTCCAAAGCGGATATCCTCACATTTACCAACATTCTACTCCATTTGTCAAACCTTTGTCGACTCACTTAATCTATCTATATCTCTCTGCAGACTCTCCATCTACTCTGCACAATTTACTTTCCACTCAATTTAGTGTCATCAGCAAACTCAGATACATTACACTCTGTCTCCTTTTCCAGATCATTAGTATATTTCACGAACAGTTGCAGGCCCAGCACCGAGCCCTGCAGCACCCCACTCACCATTGATTGCTAACCAGAAAAACACCCATGTATCCCAACTCTCTGCTTTCTATTGATTAATCAATTCTCTATCCATGCAAATATGTCACCTTATGTACCTCTTTTACGCGGCATCATATCAAGCGCCATCTGATCCCCTCTATCTCCAGGTACACGATCCTTTATCCGGAACCTTTGGGGGACAGTGTGTTCCGAATTTCAGATTTTTCTGGATTTCGAAAAGCCCACCTGAATTGTGCTGCCATATCTACCCCCACCCCCTTCCAGTCACCCGGTCATCTCCCCCATCTGTGGTCCCTCGGCTGCCTCCCCCAGCCGCTGGTCCCTCGGCTGTCTCCCCCAACTGCAGTCCCTTGGCCGCCTGACCACCCAGACGTCTCCCCTGACTGCCTGTCCCTCGGCCACCCGGCCACCTCCCCCAACTGCGATCCCTCAGCCGCCTCCCCCAACCGCAGTCCCACGGCTGTCTCCCCCGACTGCCGGTCCCTCGGCCGCCCAGCAGTCTCCCCCAGCTGCCTCCCCTGACCGCCTGGCAGTCTCACCCCGACCTCCGGTCCCTTGACCACCCAGCAGTCTCCCCCAACCGCCAGTTCCTCAGCTGCCCGGCCACCTCCCCCAACCGCAGTCCCTTTGCTGTCTATCCTGACCGCCAGTCCCTCGTCCGCCCGGGAGTCTCCCTTGGCCGCCTCCCCCAACCGCCGGTCCCCACTTGCTGGATTTTGAAGCTTTCCGGATTTTAGATGTCCAGATAAAGGATCGTGTACCTGTACCACGTTCGTTATATCCTCAGAGAACTCCAGTAAGTCACTATAGAACATAGAACATTGAATATTGCAGCACAGGACAGACCCTTCAGCCCTCAGTATTGCGCTGACAAATATATTCCAACCAGAATATACTAAACCCTTTCTACCTCCTAACCCTCTATTTTTCATTCATCCATGTGCCTGTCTAAGAGTCTCTTAAATACCCTTAATGGTTCAGTCAACACCACCACCCCTTGGCGAGGCATTCCCAGCATCCACAACTCTATAAAAAAATTACCCCTGATGTCTCCTCTAAACTTTCCTCCCTTCACTTTGTACAAATATCCTCTGGTGTTTGCTATTCCTGCCCTGGGAGAAAAGGTACTGACTATCCACCTTATCTATGCCTCTCAGAATCTTGTAGACCTCTATTAAGTCACCTCTCATCATTCCTTGCTCCAAATAAAAAAGTACAAACTCTGCTAACCTGCCTAATAAGACTTATTTTCCAATCTAGGCAACATCCTATTAAATCTCCTTTGTACCCTCTGCATAGCTTCTATGTCCTTCCTATAATGAGGTGACCAGAAAGGAACACAATATTCTAAGTGTGGTCTCACTAGAGATTTGAAGAGTTGCAACATGACCTCATGACTCTTGATCTCAATCCCCCTTTTAATTAAGCCCAGCAACCCACAGGCCTTCTTAACTATTCTATCAACCTGTCCAGCAATCTTGAGAGATGATTGGATTTGGACCCCAAGGGCCCTCTGTTCCTCCACACGGTTAAGTATCTGACCATTAACCCAGTACTCAGCTTTCTAGTTTGACCTACCAAAATGCTTCACCTCACACTTATCTGGATTGAACTCCATCTGATACTTTTCTCCCCAACTCTTCATCCTGTCCTTAGCCATTTGTAGCCTACAACAACCTTTAGTACTATCCACCTCTCCTCCAACCTTTGTATCATTCACAAACTTACTGATTCATCCATCTGCTTCTTCATCTAGGTCGTATATAAAAATTACAAAGAGCAGGGGTCCCAAAACAGATCCCTGCAGAACTCCCCTAGTTACTGACCTCGAGCAGAATACCTTCTGTCCACACAGTCAAATTTCCATGGATCCCATGCCTAATGACTTTCTGAATGAGTCTTTCATGGGAGACCCTGTCAAAATCCATATAGACCACATCTACTGCCCTACCTTCAAAAAACTTAATTTAGCCTCATGAGGCACGACCTTCCCCTCACAAAGCCCTGCTGACTATTCCTGAATAGACAATATTTCTCCAAATTCTCATAAATCCCATCCTTAAGAATCCTCTCCATTAGTTTGCACACCCTGTCATAAGGCTCACCAGTCTGTAATTCCCAGGATTCTGTCTATTACCTTTTTTAAGCAAGGGGATTGCATTTGCTATGCTTCAATCCTCCAGCACCTCCCTTAAGGCCAAAAAGGACTCAAAGATCAAAGCCACTGCCCCACTCCCTCTCTTCCCTCCCTTCCAACAGCAACCTGGGGTATATCGCATCTGGCCCTGGGATCTTATCAATATTAATGTTTTTAAGAAGATCCAAAACTTCTTCTTCCTTAATCTCAACAAGGTCCAGCACACAAGCCTGTTCTATTCTGACCTCTCCCTGATCAGGGTCCTTTTTGCTGGTGAATGCTGAAGCAAAGTATTATATTCATTTAGGGCCTTCCCAACCTCCTCTGCCTCAAGGATCATGTTGCCTCATTTATCCTTGAGTAGTCCCACAATCATTCTTGTCATCTTTCTGTTCTTCACATACACTTAGAATGCCTTGGGGTTCTCCTTGATCATACTTGCCAAGGCTTTCTCATGCCCTTTCCCCCCCCCCCCCCATGAGCTCTCCTAAATGCTTTTTTAAGTTCCTTCCTGGCTACCATATAACTCTCTTGAGCCCTTCCTGTTTCTTGCTTCGTAAATCTAATGTACATTTCCTTCTTCCTCTTAACTAGTTGCCTCTCCTGTTTTGTCAACCATGGTTCCCTTTTCCCTGTTTCAGTGGGCACCTATACTGAACCTGACGCAAGTAGTCGATAATCTTCCTCCACTTTACTTCTGTACTTTCTCCAGTGAACATCTGTTCGCAAATTACTCGCCTTAGTTTCTGCCTCATCCCATCGTACTTAGCCCTACACTAATTCAGCAATTCCCTATTTTGTCTGCTTTTATCTTTGTCTTTAGTTATGCTAAAGCTCAGGGAGTTGTGGACACTATCACTGAAAAGCTCCCCCATCAAAAGGTCTGTCGCATGACCAGGTTCATTACCCAGTACTTGATCCAGTATGGCCTCTCTTCTACTCAGCTAGTCCATGAACTGTCAGGAATCCTTGGACACACCTGACAAATACTGCTCCATCTATCCCTCTTGCAGTCAGGAGGTGCAATTCAATATTAGGGAAGTTGAAGTCTCCCATAATTCTGCACTATTCCAAAGTCTGCCAACTTATCTGTTTGTTGGTGTCCCAAGAGCTACTTGGGGACCTATAGACTACTTCCAGTACAGTGATCCCTTCCTTCTTATTTCTGACTTCCACCCACACCGACTCAATAGACACTCTTTCTGTTGCGTCCTCCCTTTCTGCAGCTATAATACTATTCATGACCAATAATGCTACCCCCTCACCCATAAAACCATATAACCATATAACCATTAACGGAGCGGAAACAGGCCATGTTGGCCTTTTGAGTCCGCACCAGTTCACTGATTTTGTGCGCCCTCTTCAAGCAATGGTCCCGATGGGTTTGGCCCTCGAATTCCAACTTCAGTGGCTGAATTCTTCTGTTATTCCACCTTGGTAAACTCCAAGAGTCTCGTTTACAAAATCTACAAATTGGGAAGACATCTCTTACTTTCTTTTAAAACACCTGAACACCAGAACCGGCATCAGCCAATCCCGTCCATCCTCTAGCCAAGTCTTTGTAACTGCCACAACATTGTACAGGTAATTCTATGCTCTAAGTTCATCTCCCTTATTCCTAATACTCCTGGCATTGAACCAGGAACATTAGAAAATCTCAAAAACTGACTACAGTTATTGTTTCTTCCCTGCCTGTCCTTCTTCACAAACCCACAGAGCATTGCATCGTGCTTTTCACCTTCTGCTCTATTCTCTGCACACTCATTCTGGTTCCTACCCCCCTGCCAAACTAGTTAAAACCCTTCCCAACAGATCTAGCAAACCTGCCTGCCAGGATATTGGTCCCTCTCCAGTTCAGGTGCAGCCCATCTTTTTTGTGCAGATCATACTTTCCCCAGAAGAGATCCCAATGATCCACAAATCTGAACCCTGCACCAACTCTTCAGTCACTTATTCATCTGCCACAACTTTCTACTTCCACCCTCACTGGTGTATGGCACAGGCAGCAATCCTGAGATTACCACCCTCGAGGTCCTACTTTTCAGCTTCTTTCCTAACTCCCTATATTCTCCTTTCAGCACCTCATCTCTACTCCTATCTATATCATTAATACCAACATGGACCACAACATCTGGCTGATCACCCCTTCTGCCTGAGAATGTTGTGGACTAGATCAGAGATGTCCCTGAACCTGACTCCTGGGAGGCAACCTACTATCTGGGAGCCTCGATCTCATTTACAGAACCTCCTTTCTGTTCGCCTAACTAGCGAATCCCCAATCACTATCGCTGTCCTCTTCTCCTCCCTTCTCTTCTGAGTTGAGGTGGCAGACTCTGTGCCAGACACATGACCATTATATCCTTTGATCATTTGACCTTATTACCGTACTATATACAAATGCACCACAGCCTCAATATTAGGGCAACGGGAATAAGTTCTACTTTGAGAATGAGTACAATTAGATAGAAAAGGTGATGCAGGCAAAGAGTCTCTATGTTTACGAAATATCTAGAAAAACATTTTAAACACCAGCGCGCAGAAGGCTAAAGGTTAAATGCTGGAAAGTGGATGTCTGGAAAATGGGTAATAGACTGACTGAACTACCATTCAAAGAAAGTATCTGAAAGTGACAGCTCCCCACTTAAAACTTCACTTTTGGTCTGTTTATCCTCAAGTAACATGGAATCACTTGATACACTGATCCTCTGCCTAGTAATTTCTACCTAAGGAAAGCTGGTTATGTGTGCACATGCATGTGAGTGCGTGCGTGTGTGCATGTGTGTGCAAAATAAGTACTTAAAACTAATTACTTTCAACCATAACTGGCAAATTTGAACATACCTCTTTGAGAATTAAGCCTACAGTCAAAGGCAGTGCAGTATATGGTTTCAGAAGGAAGAACCATAATATTTCTAGGTTTTTACTTGGAGATTAACATATCCCCTTGTAGGGATTCTTGGGACTGTTCTCGAACACAGCCCCAACTTTTCAGCAATTATGCCTTTCTTTGTGGTTTTGTACTTCATAGGTTGAGGCAATCCTAAGACTATCAAGGATAGATTCTTCCAATTGCAACAAAAGAATATCACAATTCACAAACAATAGCAGAATTGTAGGAATATTCGGCTGTTTCACCTTCATATGGACCATTGGATTGGGGCCTAGTTATGCCCTCTATCAGGCCATACAATAGATAGTGAAGGACTAGGTCACTATCAGAATTACAAGCATGGGAATTTGGGTGCCCCCATCCCTTGGTCCTCTTCCCCACTAAAATAATTCTGTTTTTTGGATGACTAATGTTACTGGCCCCCTAGGTAGCATGTGGAATATTCTTCATCTACTGGTCAAAATAACACTCTCATAACAAAATTGATGATGTGTGTATAAAAGGATATCTGTCATACATTAACTCAATTCAAAGATATTTTCTTGTGGAAAGAAATATGTGCATCTCAGCATCACATAATTAAGGGACTAATGTTCAGTGTCTCACTTTGTTTATCCATATTTCATTTCATCCAACCAATGTGAACGAGTAAAGATTGCCATACAACCTTAGTACTTTGAGGGAAAAAATGTTAAATTATGCCTTTTAAGGAATGACAGCAATGATTTTCAAGTACCATTTAATTAGACGATGGTTACAAACAATATTTTGCATTATTGTCAACCACAACCTGTTAAACGCAGTGGCCTGCCACAATTCAGAAGAGGCAGCTGGCTGGCATTTGAGCCCAGCAGAATGACAAAGTGCCCACTTGGCAAATGTCAAGGGTAGCCTTGCAATAAACTGCTGCCACAGATGATAAACGAAAGGCTGAAAACAGTTGAAGATTGGCCCCTGTTGATATCAGGAAGGCAGTGGTGTGACAGCAGCTGGCTGGGTTCTGCAGTCACAATGTAAATGATGATCAATTCATTGGCGATGCTCATAAATAATGTATTTTGCTTCAACTTTTAGGAGGGGGCGAATGACTCATTCACTTGAGCTGGAGGTAATCATTGAACTTGCAGTCATGTTTGTTACACTTTTGTTAAAATATACATGGTGCCCAGAACAAGTTGTCATATAAATAATGAAGAAAATTACAAAAATCTGTACCCACGATGGTTGAAGTAAAAACACACAATGCAGGAGAAGCTCAGCAGGCCAAACAGTGTCCTTTATATAGCAAAGGTAAAGATACAGAACCGATGTTTCGGGCTGGAGCCCTTCATCAAAGTATGAGAAAAATACTCACAGGCACCTGAACAAAAGAGTAGGGGAGGGAGGAGGCAGGAAGCAGGAGATGGATAGATGGTTTAGTGATATGTATATACTGTTACTACTCTGTGTATGGGCCGCCCACTGATGACTCGATCCCCTGTAACCCCCCCTCCCCCTGTGACCTGGCCATAAAGGTCAACCTCCCTACCCCCTTCCATTCATTCGAGCACATGGGGTTGGGCCAGCTGAAATCTAATATGTATTAAAGCCTATCATTCCTTACTCAGCCTTTGGAGTCAGTGTATCAATTTAATACACATTAATTTTTCACATGGGATGGACAAGCTGCTGAGACCTGACAGGCTAGTAATCGATCCACAGATGCCCAGAGCTGCTGAACGATTCAAGCAGTGGTTCGCCTGCTTCATAAACTTCCTCAAAGTCGCAGTGGGCCTGGTGGACTCTGAAGAGAAGAAAATCAAAGTCCTGCAAGCTAGAGTTGGCCACCGAGCATACCTGGCGATCCAGAACTGCACGACCTACCCGAAGGTCATGGCTGAAATCTGCAACCTCTACCAACCTCGGGTTAATGAAGTGTACTCACAGTACCTGCTGGCCTTGAGGAGACAGCAACCCGGTGAGTCCATGGATGAGTTCCTCTGAGTACTGAACGACCTGGGGAGAGACTGCTGGAGCACTGCTACAGCCCCCGTGCCCGTAGCCCAGTGTGTGGAGGAGCTGGTCCGAGATGCTGCATGGCTGGAGTGAGGTCTGACTACATTCATCAGCGACTGCTCAAGGAGGACAAGCTGCCCCTGAAGAGAGCCTTCCAGCTTGCCAGTACTTTCAACTCGGTCAAACACAATGCTCACGAGATCGCCAGTAAGAACAGGGCCTCCAAGTGCGGACCATGGGTGCTGCCATGTTGGGACCCGGCATCACGGACGGCCTCTGCGATAGAGAGCCACAAACCCACTGCCACTGCCATCTTAGTTGGGCACCCGAGGTGGCACTTTTGCAGCCAGCAGAGGTGCCCCCAATGACTCTGTCCGGCGAAGGAAGTGAGTCTGTTTGGGATCCGGGAAGAAGGGACATTACCAGCGTGTCTGTAAGTCCAAACCCATCTGAGTGAGTAGTGCGGCACTGAGGTCACGTCCGGTCCTGAATGGCTTGGCCGCATGCGCAACTCATGAGTCGTCATCTTATCTAACGTCTTCTCCACCCTCCAGGATGATGGCACCTCCGCCTTCTGCTTCCCCAATGATGTCACTTCCTCCTTCTTCCTCTGAGTGGTCAACATGGAGGCCGCCAACTTACCGGTCGGGCCTTCTCTTCAACAGTGATGACGACGACCAGATCCTGGCCTCCGTGACTCTGAACCAGGGCAGCCCTCATCCGATTGTCCACTCAATGATAGAGATTGAGGTAAATGGGAAAAGAACGAACTGCCTGTTTGACAGTGGGAGCACAGAGAGCTTTATTCACCTGGCCACTGCCCAGAAACAACTCTCTCTCTCTCTCTCTCTCTCTCTGTCAGACCCACGAGCGGCACCATCTCTATGGCTGCGGAGGATCAATCCATGGAGATCCAGGAGTACTTTGTAGTGTTGTTAATGGTGGGGGTTGAATGTTATGATAACTTTCATTTAGTTGTGATGCCACAACTCTGTGTGCCGATTATCCTGGGCCTCGACTTCGAGAGCCAGTTTAGGAGTGTAACAATGGCCTTCGGAGGCCCACAACTACCCATAATGGTACACAACCCCTGACTCACAGCCTCCTCCCATCGACAGCTGGCCCCACCTGCGGCCTCTCCACCTTCTGCACATTCCTCCATCATATTCGAGAACCTGACCCCGGACTGCAGGCCCATTGCAACAAAAAGCAGGCGCTTTAGCACCGAGGATCTGGCATTTATAAAGTCCACGGTGCAGCAACTCCTGGTGAAGAGGATGATAGCTCCCAGTTCGAGCCCATGGTGGGCCCAGGTCGTGGTGGTCAGGGGAGGAAGCAAACCTCGTATGGTGATCGATTACAGCCAGATGGTCAACCACTTCACTCAGCTAGATGTTTACCCCTCCCCTAGATAGTCGATATGGTCAATAAAATAGCTCAGTACAAAGTGTACTCCATGGTTGACCTGAAATCTGTGCACTACCAACTCTCCCTTCACCTGGGGAACTGCAATACACCGCCTTCAAAGCTGATGGCAGGCTTTATCACTTCCTCAGGGTGCCCTTTGGAGTCACCAATGGGGTCTCAATGTTCCAAAGAGAGATGGATCAGATGGTAGACAGGCATAAACTGACAGTGACATTCCCTTACCTTAAAAATGTCACCATCTGTGGCCATGACCAGCAGGACCACGACGCAAATCTGGCAAAATTTCTCAGCACAGCCAAGTGCCTTAATCTGATTTATAATAAGGAGAAGTGTATGTTTTGTACAACTTGCCTGGCCCTCCTTGCACACGTCATGGCACATGATGTCATGGAGCTCCCGATACCACACAACCTCAAGGTGCTGAAGCGGTCCCTGGGATTCCTTTCTTACTATGCCCAATGGGTGCCCAATTATGCTGATAAAGCCTACCCCTTAGTAAGGTCCACAAGCTTCCCCTTATCGGCAGAAGCCCAGGCGGCATTCAACCAAATCAAAGGAGACATCGCTAAAGCCACGATGCAGGCCTCTTCCCCTTCCTTCAGCTTCTTGATGCTCCCTACCTGCTTGTTCCGTCAGGAATGAAACATCTCAGGAGTGAAATAACTTGGCTTTGGGACTTAAATGCAGTCACTGGCAGACCAGCAAGTCAGCAATGCCATGAGCCCATAACTCTCAGAACAAGGGGAGCAGCTATCACTCATCCTGAGTCTTCAGTGGAGGAATAGCTGAGATGAGACAGAGCAACACATACAGTATGCCAACACGCATAAAACCAGCAATCATAAAATGAAAGGGGTGGTTCCCATGTCAAAAAGGAAAAGAACTGTACATTGTGAAAATCTGAAATAAAAACAGAAATTGCAGAAATATTAAGAGGCTCAGGCAGTATCTTTAAAGAAAGAAACAACATGGAGCCATTTGCATTTCAGAAGCTTATGCATGGGTTGCAGTTCTGAGCAGAGTGTTGCAGTAATTCCTCTTGTCTGTGGTTTGCATTCTGGAAGTTCTCACCCTCTTAGATGAAGTGTGAACAGGTAACAAGGACTTGTTAGTTTTGGGTTGAAACCCTTCATGTTGCTGCATAGGCTAGGTTCAGAAGCTGCTCACAGTCACCTGGGGGAATAGTCTTGGACATCTGGCTCTGGAAAATGGGAGAACGTATTGGTTGAAATGTCATTGCACCAGGTGACTTGATGCCCATTTGAGTGGGAGATCTGTATCCTAAACCAACATACCAGGAAGTCGGTCAAGGGACTGACAGATAATGATGTAATTCAATGGCACCAGCATTACACCAACGTCCAGTCTTCTGTTGAGCTGAAATCAAGACCCCTAAGCAAAGGATCTTGTTCCTAAGTATTTATTTTCACAGATTGCCCTCTTTACAAAACAGGACTTAGCTTGTGATAGGGAGGTGTGTGTGTGTGGAAGGTAGACGTATCTGCAACTTCATCTAGTGGAAGATCTCACTGGCACCATATGGGTTCTATAGCAAAGTGATTTCCTGTATATGGATTTTCTCTGCACATTAAGTGGAGCAATCTGATGATGCGCAACACCTCTTTATTTGTGTGGAGCAGCAAGCTGCTCATGTGCTCATTCATGTGGTCTGAGACTTCAGTGATAGAATATGTTTGTTGGGAGCATGTCCAGTGAGAGCTGCAATATGCTTCTAATGGCATCACTTTGTTCTCTGAGAACAGTGATCTGATGGTGTTTAGCATCATTCTGCTCCTCAAGGAAAGCAACCAGCTGCCTGATGTGATTTCAATGTTCCATTCATCTACTGCAGCTGACACCTGCTGCATAAAGTGCTCTGTGATGCAGTTAATTCTGAGCCCTTACCAGAAAGTACCCAGAGCCTCCAGAGTACTGTTCCCTCGAAGCACACACACACACAAGTTTTGCAACAAGCGCATAAAGGAAATTAATGTGTGCACAAAAGGTCAGTTACCTAAAATAATTAATTATACTTAGTTTAAAGTATAGAATAAAATCTTAACTAAATACATTACTTCATAGCATGCAATCATACTTGTATTATATAAAGCATGCCAATACAGTTTTATTAGCCATGGCTGTGCTGAAATTATCAAGTTTACATTTGCACAAGCCTTTGGTCTGCACATACCTTTGTCACAAGAAAAAAAAATGCACAGCATAAGATTTTTGCACACATTGATGACTAAAACTGATAGGGAACATTGCTCCAGAGGTCTGGACATTGTATCCTAGCCTTGCAAAATTTCAGTAAGGCTACAGAAATGGAATGCCCTGTTTCTTGCCATTTTCTGCGATTAGTTAAGCAGTCCTGACATTTCCATTTCCTAAACCTAGTTGAGTGCCTTGTATCAAATTAGTGGTTATGTATTTTCTGCAGAAACTTTAGATTTATTTAGGTTTTATTTTGAAGCAAGATCAAGTGGATGTGGAAAAGATGTTTCCAATAGTGGGAGAGTCTAGGACCAGAGGGCACAACCTCAGAATAAAATTATGTCCTTTAGAACAAAGATGAGGTGAAATTTTGTCAGTCAGATGGCATGTGAATCTATGGAATTCAATGCCACAGATGGTTGCGGAGGTAAAGTCATTGGGTAGATTTAAAGCGAAGCTTGATAAGTTATTGATTAGTAAGGGCATCAAAGGTTATGGAGGGAAGATAGAAGAGTAGGGTTGAAAAGAAAAATACACCAGTCATGATTTGAATAGAGGAGCAGACTTAATGGGTCGAATGGCTCAATTCTGCTCCTAAGTCTTATGATTTTATAGTCTTATGAAGCTGTTTTGTGGTAATATTGTGATTTTTCTGGAAAATTGGCAGATGTGGGCAATTATACATAGCTCCCTTTCACACATCAATAGTGTATGGTTTAATTTCTTGGACCATGTTAGTGTCTTAACACATATTATGCTGACACTTAACGTACCATTTCTTGAACTCATTCATTGGATTCTCGTAAACACTGCATGGTCTTTCAATAACATTTAGTGTGATGAAATGCTTTGAGAGGTTTGTCATGACCAGAATTAACATGTACCTAAGTGAAGTTCTGCACCATTGCAATTCGCCTATCTTCACAATTGCTCCACAGTAGATGCAATTTCACTGGCTCTCCACTCAGCTCTAGAAAGAGCAAACACCTATATCAGGCTGCTCTTTATCAAGTACAGCTCAGTGTTCAAAACCATCATTCCCTCAGTGCTGGTCAACAACCTCATTAATTGAAATGGTTCAATTTCTAAAATTAATAGTCTCATTAATCTGGCTCTGCCCTGTCATGTGACTGCACCTGTGACTCCTCCCACTTGACCCTGTATAAAGGCTCCAACACCATAACCCAGTGGTTCTCAACCTTTTCCACTCACATATCACTTTAACTAATCCCTATGCCATCGGTGCTCTGTGATTAGTAAGCGATTGCTTAAGGTGGTGTGTGAGGGGAAGGGAAGGTTGAGAATCACTGCTCTGGGCCCAATTGTCACTAAAATATTTTGCTTGAGTAAAATTGTCATTGGCCCATTTCCTTTGGAGTTATGAAACTGTGCACATAACGAGTCAATTAGGTACAATTAAAACAGTGATTTTTCAAACTTTTTCTTTCCACCCACATACCACCTTAAGTAATCCCTTACTAAGCACAGAGCATCGATGGCATTGGGAATATTTAAAGTGGTATGTGAGTGGAAAGAAAAAGGTCACAGCACAGGATGACCTTCAAGTTTATTATAAATAAAAACCTACAGTTCCATAACTCTAGTCTTTTGAGTTATTGATGGTGCATCAATTTTATTTACATTTTTTTCCCAATGATGGAACAACTCTTGAAGCCTGATAAACCAGAGATCGATCCACAATCAACAGAAGCCTCACAATGCTTTGAACTCTGGGTATGCTGCTTTGAGGTCTTTCTATAGAACCTCACTGGAGCTGTGACCATGGAGGCAAACAAACTGCACCTACTCTTCTCCCAGGTCAGACATTGTGTGTTCCCAATGATCAGGGACCCCTCAATGTACACAGAGGAAATGAACATACTCAAGGACCAGAACAGGGAGCAAGGCACATGTTAGCTACCCGCAGACAGCAATCGTGTTAATCAAGCGACGTTACTCTGGGCCCTACGTGGACTCGCACAAGCGTGCAACTTTCAGTTGGTGTCGGCCACCCAAAACACAGAGGATATGATCCAGGATGCCTATTTTGCAGGCATCAGGTCGGATTACATGAGCCAGAGACTATTCGAGCCGAGTAAGTTAGATTTTCTCTCTGGGTGATCAACCTCATGAAATCGCTGGAGATCACCCTCCATAACATGAAAGCATACTTGGCGAATGGCATGTGGTCCACACGGGAGCTACCATCTTGGGACGCAGGTCCACAGGCCAGCAGCCTGCTACTTCATTCAATGAACGAGCCCACCACAGCTGCAGTCGCCCAGGATCACTCAAAGTGCAATTTATGCAGCCAACCAAAGCATTCCTGAAAACGTTGCCCAGTGAAAGACGTTATGTGCTTGAAGTGCAGAAAGAAGGGGGACTATGTGAAGGTATGTTGATCACAGCCACTTTCCAGTCACAGTGCTGCCAAGTGAGCAGCATGGGAGCCACCACCTTGGGCGCCAAGGGGGAGACCGTAAAAACTCCTTACAGACAGCGCGGGATTGAATGCTGGTGCTTTAACAGCATTGCACTTACCAGGTCGCTAACTGTGCTACCCTTTGATAAATGGGCATTCAAAACTAACAAGATCCTGATTCAACATCTGAGAACATAGGAGGTCACCTGAATGGAATGAAAACCTCATGATGTTCTCCTCTCTGGTATAGGAATTAAAGCTCCATAATTTCAGATGTTTCAAACTTACCACCAAGACACAAAGCATTTGACAATAAACAATATCAGAGATAGATTTCTTTCCTGAAAGTTTTAAATATCTTCCCTCACTCTATGCAGTGACATAAATATGGTGAAAAGGATACAGCAAATGTAAACTTGTTTTAGCTTGGATCACACCAGGTTCCACTCATTTACGATTACCAATTATCAAATGTTTTGCAGTTTAGTGCTTCCAGTCATCATTGCCATTTTCACAGCTTGCTTTCTGCTCATGACATTTATAAGATAAAACATTTTTAGATTGGGAGGGGAAAAATGATTTATTGTGTGAGTATGCGTGGAAGGCAGGTGTTATAATGTCTGAAATAACAAGTTGCATTTTGACTCTTTCCTATCAAAGTTTTTCCAATTAATTTTGCTCAAAATTTTCCCCCAAAAGCAATGATGCCTTTGTATCTTTTCCCATCAATTAAATAGATTGTAGTGTGGTTGATTGATTGAGAGAGGCATTGCAGCTAGAGCTAATATTGCCCTCAAATTCAACTTTCCAGCAGTCAATTCACTCTTAAAACTACATCGCCTCACTAACATATTTTAAGACTCTTCTTAAAATGTACTCGTTTGTCTATATCTCTTTAAGCACTGATTGGATTCCTGTGGAAGATATTTTAAATCTCTCTTACATACATTGTAATTCCATACTCCAATCATATCCACTTTCTGGATTATTTTACTTTTAACTCTATCTCTTTCTACATGCACATCTTAATTTTCCCCTGATGTAATATCAATATTTTCCCCACTTCTGAAGTCATAAACAGGTTATTGATAAGTAAGTATTACCATCAGTGACAACTTTGAATACATTTCTGATGGTTGAGATTAGTCAGAAGGTGCAGGGATAGATTGAAAAGGATTTGTGTTGCTTTTGCGATTTGAACACAACTGGTCAATTTTCTCCTGTCAGGTCAAGTCAGTGTTGTTAGCTTACTTATGTCTGTAACACAATAGTACAGATGGAATGTTGTTAGGGGTCAATGGTGTTTTCTATATCTGGTGTAGCCTGCTCCTTTGTTAATAACGTGTGGAGTGAATCAATGGCTGAAGACTACATACAGAAAGTGTGATCATCTGGTAGCTACCTTCAGTCAGATTTTTTTTGGCTGTGAATGTTGATAGTGTGTCTGAATTAAAATGCAGTTTAATGTCAAAGGTGAATGACTTGAAGCATAATTGCTTTGTTTTGTCAGTAGAAAGAACTGAAGGGTAATTTGAAGGTGCAGAAATATCAAAAATTGGATATATAATGATTTGGTGGGTGGTTGTCCTTTGGTAATATCTCAAAACCTATTACCTTCTTACTTGGTCTCCAGGATAATACTTTTTGCATTGACCTACTTTATATCTTGGAGACCTTTATCATTGGTGAGACCTGTTATATTCAGCTGAGTTGGCTCTTGTACTATTCTTCAGGAAGGTTGAAAAGCAAATTCCTGTACATATTATTGTGGCAGCCACCTTGTAAAATACAGACATCCTAACATTTGTCACAGGTGAATGAGAGAAAGTGATTCACCTGACTACAGGGAATGGTTGGCTAGAATGGTACTGAGGCATTTAAAAAGCTCAATAAATAGATGAGAAGAAAGTGGCTGTGCTAATAGAAAAAGAAGAGGAAGAGTGAGTTGTTGCTGAATACTGGCAATGAGCAGTTAAAGACTGGCTGAATAGCCATTTCCTGGAGTTTATGTTCTGTGCAAAGCAATATGATTCTTTTCCCCTTTAGGCATTGATGCCAGGCCATCCCATAATTATCTCTCTTCTTTGCTGAAGCGACTTATCCACTAATCCCCAAAGTGATATTTGGTCAAATCCCAAAAGGCAAGTAAATCCATGCAACCATTTCATGCGTGGTCACATTCAGACTGGAAAATCCTAGCAAATTGCTTCTATTTCCCCCATTTGGAATTGAAATAACAAGTACCACATCACAACATCTTCCATGGAGCAAAATTTTCATCTACTCTGAATGTTCAATCATTTGTAAATTTGTATCATCTAACCAATTGATAATAGATCACATATTTTTGAAAAAATGAAGATGAACAAGTTCATTGCTTATTCCCTAACAAAGCATTTAATTTCCTAATCAGCATTTTTAAAATGTATTCTCTGATACGAATAAATGGCATGTTTTGTAAGATTGCGGTGGGCAGGTGGAATGTTCCATGTAACTACAGTTGAACAGCTTTGGTGCATAATGGAATTAGTGCTGACTCATGATCAAGCGAGATAAAGTGAGCCTGCATTCAAGTGGGGCAGAGTTAGAGAATGGTGTCATGTTGGACAAAGCATTGACAAGGTCCGTGCCAATCCACAAACCGCTTTGAAGGTGCAATTGAATCTGAATTGAAATCCTACCCTGGGTTGGGATTAGTGTACCAATCTACTCGAAACTGATTTACAGGAACATTAGAAATATTGCTACATTTTATCATTTGAATACCCTATTTTTTTTAAATCATATTTTTCTAGTTTATGCAAATACTGGCAGACGTCTTGTCATGAAATGTTTAACTGGAGCTGATAACTTGCTGCATTTTATTTGAGTGCTTTTGAGGTTAGTTGGACCTGCAAGCAAGAGGCACTGAGGCAGAATTTGCAAATTAATGGCTTTATGTTGAAAACGTAGAATAAAATTTATTTTAGTGTACATAAATAAAGAAGGAAAATATTGTGAAGAGGTAGCATAAAATTCTCTTTTGGCTTTAAAATAACAGTGGTCAACTAAACTGATCACTGTGGACTCAACCACTTTACAATCAAGCAATTCATCAATTAAGTAATTATTATACACATGGGCCACTATAAGCTTCAATAGCTGTTAAAGCTTCCCAATTAACAGAAATGCTTATTTTCAGCATTGCCAGCATTTATGAACAATGTCTTGATGTGGCCCAATTACTCAAATGAATCCCATGTATTAACATGATGGTATTAAATTAATATATTGAATATAGGCCCATCATGTGGCATTTTGCAATTCCTTCCAACTTCCAACAGTGCATTTTGGCTGGACAAGGCATAGCAGCTGCATGACAAAAAAATTAGTAACATTAGAGAATCACCTTTGCTTTCTGCTCTTGAAACATTTCTAGTGTAATGGCAGGAGAAATTCAAAATATCAATAGAAACTGCAGTTGCCCCAAAGTCTGATTTTTCTCAACTGAGGATTGCTTGACGAATACATTTTGTAAGATTACATACTAAATTAATGAAGAGTGTGTAGTGCGCGTCGAAAGAACCTAAGACTTGTCAATCCAAACCAAGGCTTTTATTAACTAAAAGACTGGAGCATATCACATGTAGGTCGACCAGTCCAGAATGACCTGGTCTGGCTAGGAGCAATCCTTTAAGACCTGCCAGTAGATGTGGCTATACTCTCAGCCAATCACAGTCATCTTACACTACCATCTTTTCATAGACATATTGGTGATAGAATCTGTACTATCACATTCACCCCTTCTTTGAGAACCAACCCAAGGGTGGATGGAGGTTAGGGGCTGTACTGGTCAGGGGGTCTGACCATCCGGCGTGACCGCTGTGTGGCCGGGATTGGGTGCAGCCGTAGGGTGCGGCCACTGCTTTGCTCAATTCCCCAATGACGTTGTCGACAGTCTGGCCTAAGCTGGTGGGGTGGCACTGGTCCCTCTGTTCAAGCACATGACCTGGGGGAGAAAGAATAGGGGGAGGTTGGGTTAAAGGCACTGCTGCGCCTGATCCAGCTTGGGCTAGGTCTCTTACTGAGACTGTGTCCTCCCTTCCGTCCAGGTACTCAACGTAGGCATAATGCGGGTTCGAATGGAGCAGAGTCACTCAGTCAACCAAGGGGTCATTCTTAGAGTACCAGATGTGGCGTCGTAAAAGGACTGGACCAGGAAACGTGAGCCATGCCAGTATGGTCGTACCCGACTCGGATTTCCTCAGGAAAGAGAACATCCTTTCATGGGGAGTGCCATTGGTCATGGTGCATAGGAGGGAGCGGGTGGAGTGTAGGGCACTAGTGAGCACATCCTGCTAGCGAGAGGTGGGGAGACCTTTGGACTGGAGGGCAAGCGTAACCGCTTTCCAGACGCTGGCATTCTCTCTTTCGACCTGCCCATTACCACATGGGTTATAGATGGTGGTCCTGCTCGAAGCAATACCACGCTCCAGAAGGTACTGCCGCAGCTCTGCGCTCATAAACGAGGACCCCCCTGTCACTGTGGATGTAACTGGGGTACCCGAAGATGGCGAAGATGCTGTGCAGGGCCTCTATAATTGAGGAGGCCATCATGTCCGAGCAGGGCACAGCGAACAGGAAGCGGGAGTACTCGTCGATGGCTGTAAGGATGTAGGTGTTACGATTGGTCAACAGTAGGGGCCCCTTGAAGTCTACACTGAGACGCTCAAAGGGGCAGGTGGCTTTGATGACGTGGGTATTCTCCGGACGGAAGAAGTGGGGCTTGCACTCGGCGCACACTGGGCAGGCTTGGGTCATGGAGTGAATCTCCTCGACTGTGTAGGGCAGGTTGCGAGCTTTGACAAAGTGCGTGAACCTAGTGACCCCTGGATGACAGAGCTCCTCGTGGAGTTTCTGCAGCCTGTCCAGTTGTGTGCTGGCACAAGTCCCCCTGGAGAGCGCATCTGGCAGGTCGTTGAGTTTACCTGGCCAATACAGTATGTCATAATTAAAGGTGGAGAGCTCGAGTTTCCACCTGGCGATTTTGTCATTCTTGATCTTACCTCACTTGGTATTGCTAAACATGAAGGAGACCGCACGTTGGTCAGTCAGCAGTGTAAAATGCCTGCCACTGAGGTAGTGTCTCCAATGACATACTGTTTCGACTATGGCCTGGGCCTCTTTCTCGACAGAGAAGTGTCGGCTCTCAGGACCCTGGAGGGTTCTGGAGAAGAAAGCTACCAGCCAGCCAGCCTTGTTCAAAGTGCAAGCCCCACTTCTTACATCTGGAGAACACCACATTATCAAATCCGGATCACGTCCTCTAGGTTTTCTCCCCCGTGTTCTAGCAGGCACTGCCTCACCTCATTCGATCAAACCCCGGCCACATAGGCATCCCGAATGAGATCGTCTGTGGTTTCCACAGCAGTTCTGTCTGTGCAGGCACAGTCCCTGCCCATTGCCCTTAGTGCCTGAATATAAGCTTTACAGGACTCATCGGGCTGTTGCCTCCTTGTAGCAAGTTTGTACCGAGCATAGATCCTGTTCACCATTCGCTCGTAGAGCCCTTTCAGCACCTTCATGGCTGCAGCGTAAGTGGTCGTGTCCTGGACACTCTGGTAGATTCTTGGGGACACCATAGTCATCAATATTAGTAGTCGATGGTTGTCCTCTATCACGGCAGGATCAGAGAGCTGTAAGTATGTTTCAAAGCATCTCACCCAGTGCTTAAAGTCATTCGAGGCTGTAGCTGACTGTGGGTCGATGTTGAGGCATTTCAGCTGTAGCATACGCTCCATCCCTTCAAAACTTTTTTAGTTAATAAAATTGTAGTGTGCGTCGAAAGAACCAAAGACTTGTTGATCCAAACCAAGGCTTTTATTAACTAAAAGACTGGAGCATATCACAAGTAGGTCAACCAGTCCAGAATGACCTGGTCTGGCTAGGAGCAATCCTTTAAGACCTGCCAGTCGGTGTGGCTACACTCTCAGCCAATCACAGTCATCCTACACTACCATCTGAACATATGTACATATACACATTGGTGATATAATCTGTACTATCACAGAGTGCAATTACATAATGACCAATGAAGTGCCTGTTGCAAGTTCTTTACCAACTGTAGCAGTTTAAACCCAGAAATTATATTGTGGACTTACATATGCCAGTGGGTCAGGCAATTAACCCAGTGCAAACTCCCTGCTCTTAGTGAAGGTCAAAGGTGGACTCTGGACATTACATTTGGGTGAAGCCTCAATTGTTAAACAGTGATGCCCTGTGAATTAATAAATATTAAAACTGTACAATGGCTGCAGCAAAGCCTCTAGGAGTTGGATAGGTATCATAAAATCTTTCAAAAATGAAGTGACCACCAAAAATAGTTTTGAATGGAATGTTGAGACAGGTACCAGTTCAGGTCATCATCTAGGATTTTGGCCATTGGATTTCCTAAAGCAGCAAAATTGAAGCAATAAAAGCTCTTAATTGAAGTTGAAAAGCCTGTGCTTATAAAAGTAAATGTTTTTAGTTTGATATGTCACTCGTTCTAATCCAAATTACAAATCCAATCCATATCACTTTGTAGAACACATCACTCCCACTGTTTCGTGTGGAAAAAGCCTCAGCAAATGTACAAAACCTGTAGAGGCAATGTGGATTTGGAGATTACACAATTTGCAAACAAAAATAGTGAGGCATTTTATCACTGAGAGAGTGTGAAAGTTTGTGTGGGAGGGGATCTTGCATTTGCGGAAACTGTCAGCTTCTTGTGCCAATTGCAAAGCATTGACATCAGGCCTTCATACTTTCAACAGTGGCTGCATTGTCTTGAATCAAGGGTTAGCTATGCGAATCGTAGTTCAACAATATTTTTAAGTACTATTGTTCTCCTCAGGAGAACCATAAAAAAAGAAAAAAGAAAGAATATTAAAGAAAAAGTTAAATGTACATATTAAAATCTAATCAATATAATGAAATGTAAATATTCCAAGTATAACAGCCACTTATTAATAAAAAAAATATAATTATCATGCAAAACATATGTAATTTTTTCCATTATTAAACAATATTTCATCTCATTGTGCGATTTATTTATATCAATCATATTTGTATCTTTTCATGTATTAGCAATACATTTTTTCGCTACGGATAAAGCTAAATATACAAAAGCAAGCTGAAATTTATCTAATCCCAAACCTTTCAGAGGTTGCAAACTACCCAATAAAAATACTGTTGGATCTAAAACTATTTTAATTTTATCCAGATATCTTAAAAACGATTAATTTTCTTCCAAAAAGATTGTATATGTATACATGACCAAACAGCATGAAAAAAGTTCCAAAACGTATCACCACATCTAAAACACAAATTTGATTCATTGCAACCATATTTTTTTAATTTTTCAGGTGTCAAATATAATTGATGTAAAAAAATTGTAATTAATCATTGCATAACGTGCATTTATCAATCAAGTTACACTATCATAACAGATATCTAACCAATCCTCTTCAGAAAAAGTAAAACCAATATCCCCTTCCCATTTAATTTTAGATCTATCCCAACCTTTTTATCCATACCATCCTATAATATTTGATACATAAATGAAATATAACCCTTCTCTGGTACCTTCATAAAAGAAGTCTCAAATTTAGTCATTTTAGGTAAAATCATATCTCTACCAAACATACATTTTACCAAAGATCGAATTTGATAATAAAGAAATAAAGAATTCTTATCAATACCAAAATCTTCCCTCATCTGATTAAAAGATAAAAACTTACCCTCTTTAAAACAATCTCCCAAATTTTTCACACCTTTAAATCTCCAATGCAATAAACTTTGATTATGTATTGAAAAAGAAATAAGTTGATTATTATACATCGGAGTCAAAGCCAATAATTTACCCCTAGAACCTATCATTTTATTTTTCTTTATCCATAACTTCATTAAATGTTTTAGTATAGGCACATTATATTGTTGTAACAAATTCATATTCCACCTAAACAAAAATTGATGTATTTCAAATTCAGAAATACCTGCCATCTCAATTTTAGCCCAACTAGGAGGCCGTACCAAATCCATCAATGAACTAATAAATTTAAGTTGGGCTGCCTCATAATAATTTTGAAAATGTGGTAAACATAATCCCCCTAACTCATATTTCCAAGTTAATTTATTCAAAGCTACTCTCGAAAATTTACCCCTCCATAAAAACTCCCTAACCATTTTATTTAAATCTCAAAAAAAATTTTATCAAGTAAATACGGAATAAATTGAAACAAATATTGTATACACGGAAAGATATTCATCTTAATTGTATTTATCCTTCCCATTAAATTAATAGGTAAATCTTTCCATTTAATCAAGTCAGTTTTAATTTTTTCATTAATGGAGCATAATTTAATTTATATAAAGATTGATAATTAACATTCAAAATTATACCCAGATATTTAATTCAATCAGAATTAGAGAAAGTTAAAAAAAATCAAATCTAGTTTTCATAGGAAGGTAAGAAACAGAAAAACAATCAGACCATTTGACACCTCAAACCTCACCTGCCATTCTGTCAATAATCCTTGACTTCTTCTCAGTTTAAATGTCCATTAACCTTTGCTTTGATAGCCTTCCCGTCTCCGTGGGGTTGAGAATGTCAAGGGTCATATGAATCTCTCAGGGAAGAAATGCATCCCAATCATCATGTTAAATGGGCAACTGCTCATTCTGAATCTGTGCCTCTGAGTTGTAGATAGTCCCATTCTCCTCATAACAGTCTGTCTGTTTCCCTCAGTACCTTATATGCTTCAATAAAATCACCTCTCATACTTCTATACTTTGAGTTATAGGCCCAACATGCATAACTTTTTTTCATATGTCAACTCCTTCCTCCTGAATCATCTGACTGAATTTGCATCCCTTCATAAGTTCCTTGTATCCTCTTCAGATTGATTGACTTGCAATTTGTCTCATTAGCAAATCTGGCTACTGTACATCTGGTTCCTTCATCCAAGTCATTTACACTAACTGTAATTTGTTGAGGCCCCACCACTGATCCATGCAAATTGTTTAAAATCACTGAGCCACTGGGTGCTCCAACCTATTGCATTTTGACTCCACATTCTAGCATATTAAGTTGCTTATGTTTCTGATTTAGACATTCTGTTGTTTCTCTTTTATCCTCTATTAATTCCCTAGTCTCATCCTTAAAGGAATCAACATTTATTTTAATTCCTTTCATCCTATTTATATACCTGTGGAAGTTGATCTGTCTGTTTAGACATCACTTACTTGTTTGCCTGTTTACTGGGTTCTAAAATTATTCTGGAAGTTTAGCTTACCACTAATCTTGTCCATATTGTGTGCCCTTTCATTCAATTTGACTGAATTTTTAACTTCCTTAGTTGGCCATAATTGGTGCGATCATCTTTTTCTCCAGCGGAATATACCTTTGCTTATGAAATAGCCCCTTAAATATCTTACCCTGTGATCCATTTTCTTCATGATTAGTCAGTTCTGTCCTCTTACTTCTGCACTTTATTGATCTTCTTTTTATTCTCTCTGTATTGTACCGTCAGTTTGTTTACATTTGTTATCTGGTTACAGTTCTTTATTTGTTTACATGTATACGCTGGGCAGTTTTTATGTACTACTAATAAGTGGTAATTCTGTCGCGCCCGCAGTAAAAAGAATTTTGGGGTTGTATGTGACATCATGTATGTACTCTGACAATAAATCTGAAATCTCTACCGTTATTTAAATTTAGGACATTCCCTTCCAGCCCACATTTCTCATTCTCAAAAGGATTTTTTTTGGAATATTTAACATTTTCTCCATGGCTGCAGTAATCTAAATTAATATAGTAATAAAAATTGCAAAAAAAAATCAAAAGTTACATACATGATTGCATTCATCCCCTCCAAAAACCCCTCCCTCCCTAACCCCACCCCTCAAAATATTCATACTCAATATAAAATATATAATATAGCTATATAAATGTAGAAAAAAAAGACAGAAAAGGAAATAAGATATTTCAGGATTGCACAAAGAGATGTTGTCCAACACACGTAAATAAAAAATCTTCAAAACAACACAGGAGAATCTCGCAGGAGAGACAGGAAGGACATTATTACAAAATTAAGCCTCAAACTTGGGTATACAGGCACCAACTTTTCAAAATTAGAGTGTAATTTTTTTTTCCAAAGGAATACAACTTTGAATTTCAGCATCCCATCTTGCCATTCCTAAACGTATGACCGATTTCCAAGTAATTGCAATGAATTTGCAATTACTCTTTCCCAGGAAATCCATTACCAGATCTGAAATAAGTTCTTCCCTGGTTGGTTCCTCAATGTATTTCTTAATGAACACTTGAAAATTCACTCCCAACAACTTCCACCCAGAAACAGTTTGCCCTGTGATCTTAACCTGACAACCACAACTTGGGAATTATCGCACTGCAATCGCAACCTTGCTAACAGGAATCTCTCATCCTCTTGCAACATCACTGTGGCAACAGTTAACTTGCAACATACACACAGCAATGATTACCCTCCTACCACGGCTTAGAAAAAAGATAATTTGCAACATTCACATGCTATAATTACACTCCTACCACAACCTGGCAGCCACATCTCAGCAGATGCCACTCCTCAACCTTATCCTTTGAAAGGTCACTCTACTATCACAATCTGGCAATGGACATCCTGTCAATTAAGTTCCCCAATGATTGATACGAGCACCATGGGTTTTTTTTAAAGATATGTTAATAGATTGGACTTGGATGTACAAAATACAATTTACAAATATGAAAATGAATTGAAATTTGGAGATGAACTGTAAAAGACTAAGGAAACATGGATTAAATGGCAGAATGGGAGGAGAGGAGTGAGAAACAATCCCGAGTTTCCCCAAGAGGGAGGTTAGAGGCAACCCTACAGAGTAGGAAATCACTGCAGCAGACCAGTCTCCAACTCAAGGCTCAGCCTCACACCAGACCGCAGGCTGCTGGCTGGCTTCTGGCTTCTGGGAACAGGTATCAGGTCCAAGACTCACAAGGGTGGCGATGCCGAGCAGGGCTCCTCAAGGGCCCCGGTCACTGATGGCTTCCTAATACTTCAGGGGTTCAGAACCAGGGTCCAGGAGATGTAACTGGATGCATCAGGTTGGGTTAACCATTGACCAGAACAGGAGATGGTGCGGTAATGAAAGTTATGGGGGTGCAGGAGGAAGTAGTGGGATCCATGGACACTTGATATCTCTAAAAGGTCCCTCTTTTGCTTCCTTTTCCTGTCTTGATTATGCTCCATTAATAGTGCCTCTTTATGTACTTTTACAGGCTATAAAAAGAAAAGTTTTTTTGTGTTCATGATAATAAACAGAATCTTTAGGTGGCAAATAAAATGTAATGCTGAGCAATATGAAGTGTATTTCGGTGGAAAGAAAGAAAGCTCATCCAAACTAAAGTGTCCAATTCTAAAAGAGCACAAGAACAGAGTGACCTGGTGAGTTGAAAGTGGTGGGGCAGGTTGGGAATGTGTAAAATGTTACAGGAGCCCTGGATTTTAGAAAAAGGAATAAAGAACTTGAATAATGATAACATGGAAAAGATTTGTAAATTACTGGAAGACAACCATAAAGATATTATATCCAATTCTAGGTGACATATAAGAAAGAATGAAAAAGCTTAAAGATGGTACAGAAGTGATTTATCCAAATGATTCCAGAAATGGTTTATTTATGAGGATGGGTTGGAGAATGTGGGTTGTTCTTTGTGATGGGATTTAACATAGAGAAAGGAGAGAGAGAACATTTCCATTTGGTAATATTGTGAAGAACAAGGGAAAATAAAATGAAGTTAGGTGGCAAAAGAACCACAGAGACAGAATGAAAATTGTTTTAACACTGGTTGTGATTGGGACTGCTTTGCATTTCCAGGGTTTGCAGTGAAGGCAGATGCTTTCTGGCACAAAAAGGAGCTGATTAAATGTATGAAAGCAAAGAATTAGCAGGGTCATGGTATGAATGCAAGTGAGTAGGAATAATTGAATTACTCTCATGCAGCGCTCGCATGGACCTCACAGGCTGACTGGCCTCTTTTCCTCCCGGACCCGACTAGTCGGTGATTCCATAACTCACTGAACAAATTCATCTTCAAGATTACCCTTGCTACATTGATTTCTTCAATACAAATAATGCTAAAGACCATCCATGATTTTTCTAGTACCTTTCTTACAATCCCCCATTAGGTCCCAATTTACATTCTATCTGACATTATAGCTACCTGTAGAATGCCGGCATGTTATTCCCAACTAGAACTTGTTAGCCTTATCTCACCCTACTAAATTAATGCTGGATCTTGATTGCTTGAATCCACATTATTGCCGCCCTTCCTCCCCACCCATGCAGTGACCCAATTTTGCCTTCTAAAATTGTGTTTATCACAGCCTGTGGGGGGAAAAATTCCACCTGACAAACTCATATAATCACTCTCCAACACCACTAGTGATTTTCAACATCTCTTGAGAATAAGTCCAAAAGGTCTTTTTGGTTTAGTTTCTGAGAATAATATGTTCAGGAATAGACTATGGGAGTGAAAAAGGATTGATTGTGCCTCTGTCCTCACCAAAAGACATCTACAATTAACCATTTTTTTTTCTCAGCTGGCACGACCACTATTTGTGACTTTCAATCTCATTTGTTCTCAACAATATAAAAGACTTTTTTTGTTCTTTCCACTGCTCCTTCTTTCTAAGAAGTCCAAAGAGATTTGGCATATTGTTGAATACTCGAAGAAACTTCTACATGTGCCCTGTGGAAACAGGTTGACTGGTTGTATCACAATCTGGTTTGATAATTTAAGTTTGCAGAAATGCAGAAGACTGCAAGAGGTAACAAATATTGTCTTGAGCTCCAACATCCCATCCATTGAAGACATCTATGTGAAACAGTCCCTTTCACACTGGCAACCCACTAAATAGGCAAGCAAATGACCCATGTTGCAATACCAGGTGAGCAGTTCACAACTGGACTATACATTTCCTGGTTCATGAACATATTGAGGATCTAAGGGGGGGGCCAATCTCCAGTGATGACATCCTGATGATGTGTTATGTAAATGTAGGGCAGTGAAATTGTAATGAGAATAAAGCACAAACACATCAATTTATGAACGAGCATGGGGAAAAAATGTGCACAATTTAATAAGACATACGTGCACAATGTATAAAAGATCATGGGAAAATCTACTACGGTGGGCTTCAGACTGTTAAAACTTGAGTCAAACCCACAGACTAGCTCTGTCACAATCTGGCAGACCTAGTGTCAAACCTAGGTCCCTGAGCCTACAGGTGACCCTCTCGTATATCAGGTCGTCCTTCACGGTCCTACACTAACATTCTATGTGTCATGTAATATGTCATGTCAATACTACACTAATACGTACACTAAAAACTTTGAAATATAACTGCACTGATATTAAAACAACCAGACTGACGCATGCATCATTAATGCTACCCACTTTCATCATTAATGCTACCCAGCTGAGCAGGTTGCCCATTCACATTGGAGCCGAGTTAACTCTCAGCCAGGCTGTGATACAACCTCCCGGGTTGTATCAGAGGCTGTTTGATTTTTACCCCCACCCCCCAACCCCAGCCAGGTTGGAGTGTTCACACTGGCAGATAATTTGCTAAATACCCACTAAATTGCCCGGTTAACCCACGTTCAGTGCCAGTGTGAAAGGGGCTGCCTCAAGCATGCAGCTAACATCATAAAGGACCTGAATCATCCTGGTCACAACTTTGTCTCACTGCTTGATAAGCTTGGAAAAAAGTAGGGTAGGTAATTTGTCATGTTTTCTGATTTCAATTCCATGTTCTCACCCCAAACTTCTTGATGTTCTTTATGCCAAGAAATCTGTCTGTCACCTTCTTAAATATATTCACCAACTTTCCCTCAGCAGCCTAATGAGTTCACAAATTCCTCTTTATCTCAGTCCTTTGTCTCTTTTCTTGTTTCTAAAGACTATGGTCCTGGTTCTAGGCTCCCTGTTTTGGGAAATATTTTTACCTGACAAGTCCTGTCAACATTTGGTATGTATAAGCATCTTTACAAGAGGATCATATTTTCTAAAGTAACCTAATATCTAACATCTTTCAACTGTTTTCTAACAGTGCAAATTAATATTTTCCATTTGAAAACTTAAATGCGCATTCAAATATGTCTACCTTGACAGCTTTCTGCATTTAATCCATTTGAGTGAAATATGGCTTTCCTTCTAATCACCCCTAAACAATTTGAATATATTAGGTATCGGCATCAATCTTTTATAACAACTTTCCACTAATTAACAAAGTGATTTGATCCATTCACTTTCTGCATTTGATTTGTTGTCTTTTTAAAAAATTTTGAAGCTATATTTAATCTTCTAATAGACAATAGGTGCAGGAGTAGGCCATTCGGCCCTTTGAAACAGCACTGCCATTCACTGATCTCAGTGCCCCGTTCCTGCCTTCTCCCCATATCCCTTGACTCTGCTATCTTTAAGAGCTCTATATGACTCTTTCTTGAACTCATCCAGAGAATTGGCCTCCACTGCTGTCTGAGGCAAAACATTCCACAGATCCACAACCCCCTGGGTGAAAAGGTTTTCCTCAACTCCATTCTAAATGGCCTACCCCTTATTCTTAAACTATGACCTCTGGTTCTGGATTCCCCCAAATATGGAAACATACTTCCTGCCTCTAGTGTGCCCAATCCCTTAATAATCTTGTATGTTTCAATCAGATCTCCTCTCATCCTTTTAAATTCCAGTTTATATCAGCCCAGTCGCTCATATCTTTCAACATATGGCAGTCCCGCCATCCTGGGAATTAACCTCGTGAACCTACGCTGCACTCCCTCAATAGCAAGAATGTCCTTCATCAAACTTGGAGACCAAAACTGCATACAATACTCCAGGTGCGGACTCACCAGGGCATGTACAACTGGACTCAAATGAGAGAACTCAAATGTTGTTCCTGCATGCTTACTTTCAGTGACTGATGAACAAGGACACCTAGATCTTATTGTACTTCCCCTTTTCCCAGCTTGACATCATTCAGATAGTAATAACCTCACATTTATCAACATTAACCTGCATCTGCCCACTCAGCCAACCTGTCCAAGTCACCCTGCATTCTCCTCATATTTCACAATGCCACCCACCTTTGTCTCATCTGCAAATTTGCTAATCTCACTTTTAATCCCTTCATCAAAATCATTAATGTATATTGTAAATATCTGTGGTCCCAGCACCAAGCCTTACGGTACCCAACTAGTCACTGCCTGCCATCCTGAAAAGGACCCGTTAATCCTTTCTCTTTGTTTCCTGTCTGCCAACCAATTTTCTATCCATGTCAGTACCCTATCCCCAATACCATGTGCTTTAATTTTGCCCACTAATCTCCTATGTGGGACCTTATCAAAGACTTTCTGAAAGTCCAGGTACACTACATCCACTGGCTCTCTCTTGTTGGTTTTCATAGTTATGTTCTCAAAAAACTCCATAAGATTAGTCAAGCATAATTTCCCCTTTGTAAATCCATGATGATTTGGACTGATCCTGTTACTGCTATCCAAATGTGTCGCTATTTAATCTTTTCGAATTGATTCTAGTATCGTCCCAACCACTGATATCAGGCTATCTGGTCTATAATTCCCTGCTTTCCCTCTCACTCCTTTCTTAAAAAGTGGGATAACATAAGCTACCCTCCAACCTGCAGGAACTGATTCTAATTACTTAATGGAGTCATTGAGTCATGTAACATGGACATAAGCTGTTTGCTGACCATGAAGCTTCTATTTGGATGTTTGCTGGCACTTGGTCCATTGCTTTCTATGTCTGACAATTCAAATACTTGTGTGGACAGATCATAAGTGCTGTGGGAGTTCCTGCCTGAAGCACCCATCAACAGAGTGTAATCCAAATTCCAACTACCCTTTCGGTATTTTTTTTTCCTCAGGTCCCCTCTAAGTCTCTTATCACTCACCCTAAACCTGTGCTTTCTAATGTTCCTTTGTTACATGGGAAAAACATTCTACTACAAACCTTCACACCCCATCGTACCTTTTGTCAATAAGTCAATCTCTCACCATACTTTTGAGTATTCCGAACAAGGTATTGCAGAGAACAAAATGGATTTAGCAAGCCATTCTCTGACATCTAATCTTTGTCAGGCTTTTAATCCAAGAGGAAGTAAGAATGCTCAAAACACAGGTTTGGAGCGTCAGCAGAGTTTCTATATTATCTTACGGATGTATTCTGTCCTTCACAATATATGTGTTATTAAATCATCTCTCAAAAGGAATGGTGTCAGTTATCAAGGAAGCAGGAGGATACCTAGATAGCAAATAGTCAACTTTTTGCCCTATTTTCAGCTGGCATAAGAGGGAGAACAGAAATACAACTGTTCCACACAAATATTTAACGTCTGCTTTCAACATTTGCCCCATTTGCATTATATTTGCATTAAATGCTATCTGAATGTAAAAGAAGTAACATTCCATCCTTCTTTTTAAACATAAGATGTATTTTTATCAAAAAAACTTTTCAACTTTTCCAGATGAACTTAGGGGGTCAAGCATCATCTGTGGAAACATAAGATGTAATTCAACATTTCAGCTCGAGACCCTGCTTCAGAACTGAGAGAGAATAAGAGAGGTAGCTAGTCTATAGCAGTATGAGGGAGGGGATGGAACAGAGATTTAACAGTGATAGGTGGAACCAGATGGGGAAAGGATGAAGAATAGATGGATCAAGTTTGGAGGAGGATGAGACAGAAACTGGTAGGTAGAAATTTGAACAAGATGGGAAGAGGGTAATAGGAAAATTGAACTAAGAGGTGGAGAGAGGGGGAGAGAGGGGTGGGGAAGGAGAACAAGTGAAGAAAAAAATTGGGTGAACTGAAGACTGTGGGAGAAGAACATTTGTGGTATGAATCACCTGAAATTGGAAGATTAGCGTATATTCTTATCACATCTTTTATAAATTATAAAACTGTTGTAATGTAAGAATCCCCACCAAGCCATTGTGCAATTTGGTGAGGTGCAATAGCAGGTTCACTATTTCCTACTTATCCTATAGAGGCCCTTTCAAACTGCTGTGTAAAATGGGGTTAACCAGACAATTTGCCTGGTTAGCGCCCCAGTTACGCAGCAGTTAGAAAGGTCCAATCCAGTCAACCTGTCAAAATCTAATTGGGTCCCTGACCTACCTCAAAGGTAGTCAGAGGTAGTCAAAGAACCCAATTAAACTTACCTAGGACATGGCCACAGGCAATATTCCGGTGACATCAGCACTTGCATGCTGCCAGCATCTGAACATCCAGCAGTACTTCCGGTGAGTACATAACGCACCATTCCTGGGGGCGGGATCCACCTCAAATTGCCGGGTTGTGGATTTAATGGGTCCATCACCCTGCGATTTGAAAGGTGCTTCCAACACCTTAGCCCCAGTAGTCGCACCCGGGTCCCAGGAGGGCTGCCCAGGTGCTGCAATTTGAAAGGGGCTTAGATTGTCGTATTGAGAAAAGCTAGACAGTTTGGGTCTGTGTCCCTTAGACCTGAGATGAATGATGCGTGACTTTATTCAAAAATTCAAGATCTTAAAAGGACTTGACAAGATAGTTGTTGAGATGTTTCCACTGATGGGAGTAGAACAAACAAGGGGACATAGGTACAATATAAGGGAGCTTAAAAGTGAGGTTCAGATAAATTTAAACTGAATTACAAAGTAATTTCTTCTCTCCAAGTCCAGTGAAGTTTTGGAAATCATTGTTCGAGAAGGGGATGGAGGACAGATCATTTGATATATTTAAGGAAGAGATAGATACATTTTGACATCAAGGATTTAAGGGTGACAGTGGACTTGCACAGGAGTAATCACATTGAATGGCAAAGCAGTCTTCAGAGGTCCAATGCCTTACACCAGCTCCTACATATTTATGATGTTGCGTGGCCTGTATCTGACCTCTGGTCTTTGCACTGGCCACAGAAGATGGATCAACCATGCTTCTCTCATTTGAGTCCAGATGTCACCCATCATTTGTCCTGATTAGTTTTTAAACTATTGCATTTTTTATAACTCTGATCAACATAAATATTGGAAATAGTGAAAAGGCTTTCAGAAAGCATGAGCAGTCAGAAGGCCATCAAGATGTTCTTTTGGTAGTCTTGCCTTGTCTCTGTTCAAAGCTACATAAGTGCAAAACATTACTGTGGCCACAGGGCTAATGCTATGAAACATGGAGCAAAGTCAGCCTAATTGGCGTCAGATATTGGTTGGATCAGCCAGAACCTTGGGAAGACTCTGGAATTTCTGCCCAAGGAAGCAGTAGAGGCTGTGCTATTAAATGTACTTAAGACAGAGTTATGGAGACATTTGAATCATTGGGAGAATGAGGGTTATGGGGAAAATGTGGGTAATATTCTCGTGAATATTTTTTGCACCCTTTCAACCTTAATGATGTATTTCCTGTAGTTGGATGACCTGAACTGCAGACAATACTTATTCCAAGTGTTTCACCAACATTATGTACAGTCTGGAATTCAAACAACTAGCAGCCTCAAGCAATTGGCAAAAATAATTGAAGGAAATAAATACATTTAAAAAATAAATAAATAAGAATAATGCTATAGGCTAAAAAAAATGGAACTTTACAATTGTAAAAGTAAATGTTCTCTGAAGTAACACATAAACCTTGGTGAAGATGGGAGCAAATATTCAGCCAGCGGAGTGCCTTGGTCAAGCTTCGCTCATAGCAACTCATAGCAGCGTCATCCAGGATGAAGATCTGGTTGATACCATTCAACTTTTGGGTGACTCTCTTAAAGTGTCCATAATCCTTGTTTAGTAAGAGTTGACCCAGTTAGAGGCTTTTTCTGCATACTTGGAGTGGGGGGGGGTAATTATCTATAATGTTATTGTTTGTCTTTCAGGTGACTCCATGGAGGGGGATGATCCTGCAGATGCAGCAATGGTTAAATGTTTTGAAAGAATATTACTGAAAATGAAGTAAATTACTTTAAGGTTTATATATTCATGCAAGTGAAGTTTATTCAGTGTGGTATTGTTGTCTTTTATCTTTTAAACTGATTATTCTTAATGCGGGTGTATTAGTTAGGCATTATAAGAAACAGTTGTTATTGGTAAGGTTGATACAACCATCACTAGTTGTCTTTGTGGGAGTATGACAATAATTGAACTGTTCAACGCTTTGTGTGATATGACAACCCTTGTGTTAGTGCTAGCTAGAAGTTTCAGAATTTTCACCTTCCAGTGTTGTTGACCTTGGATATAGTAATGAATGGAAATGATGGGCCAAAAAGTGATGGAATTTTATAGCACAGAAACTGGCCCTTTGGTCTAACACAGTTGTTTTCAAACTTTTTCTTTCCACTCACATACCACCAGAGCAGTAGTATAGTGTGTTCAACAGGGAGTTGCTAACTCTCTACCTCACTGTACGCCATTTCTGCTATTTCCTTGAAGGATGGGATTTCACGGTCTCATCGATCACAAGCCCCTCACTTTTGCCTTCGCCAAGGTGTCGGACCCATGGTCGGAAAGACAGCAGCAGAGGGCACAATGGCTATCAAGCACATTTCTGGCAAGAACAACCTCATGGCTGAATCCATCCTGTCTGTGTAGTCCCTGTCCCCGGAATCAACGGCAGGATGGTGAGATATCTGCCTACTACACTGCAGTTGGAAGATATGCATTTCGGGCCATCTGAAGCTACATTTCTCTGTGATGTGTCCACTGGCCGACCTAGGTCCATCATTCCCATCACGTGAAGGCATTGCGTCTTTGACATGCTAGATGGTTTGGCCCATCCATCCATCCGGGCGACAACTCAACTGGTCACAGACTGATTCACATGGCATGGCCTGCATAAACTGGTCAGCCACTAGGCCAGAACTTGCCTGCACTGTCAGACATCCAAAGTGCAGAGCCACATGAAATCCCCTCTTCAGTCCTTGCTGCTGTCACACAGAGAGTTTGACCATGTCCACGTGGACATTGTCGGGCCATTGCTGGTTTCCAGAGGCACCACATACCTGTTCACGATGGTGAACACATTTACTAGGTGGCTGGAAGCAGTCCCGGTCTCGGACACTTCCACAACATCCTGTGCCTGGGCCCTCATCACCAACTGGATAGCCCGTTTCAGCCTTCTTTCTCCAATATCACATTGGATGGGGGGGCACAGTTCACATCTGGCCTATGGGCAGTGCTGGCACAGCTCCTAGGGACCCAGTTATATCACACCACAGCCTACTACCCACAATCTAACGCCTGGTGGAAAGGTTCCATTGGCATGTGAAAAAGGCCCTCATAGCATGGCTCTGAGGCCTGGATTGGGTGGATGAGCTGCCCTGGGTGCTCCTTGGCATCCTTATGGCACCAAAGGAGGATCTGGCCATTTCCTCTGCTGAGCTTGTCTATGGGGCCTCACTGACAGTCCCGGGAGAGTTTGTGCCAGTTGTTCACAGCCAGGAGGAAACATTTACACCCCTGCTTATGTGACTTTGCAAGAAGGTGGACTCCTTGGCCCCCATACCAACCTCATGCCATAGTCCAGCTCCATCCTTTGCCACGAAGGATCTCAAAGACTGAAGATTTGTCTTCATAAGGAGAGGCGCACACCAGACACCCCTCAACAGCCAAACGAGGGTCCATACAAGGGACCATCCTGTTATGACGCAACAGGACTACGGGCCTTTTGGACATTGGGGGTAGGCAGGATACTTTCATGGGTGACCACCTCAAACCGGCACACCTTGGCCTCAACTAACTAGAAACTGTACCAACCCCACGGCAGAGAAGTCAACCTCCCAAATGTATGAACTGTTTATGAACTGTAGACTAGGTACCTCCCAACACTGGTTCTGGGGGTGGGGAGGGGGGGTCATGTAGCGAGCTGCACTGATCCGCAAACGAACTGGGTACGGAGGTGCAGGTTCGCACTGGGCTGACATCACAATGGTCTTGGTGGGAGGGGCCATAAAGAATCATGGGAGTGGTGCTGATAAGCTCTCGGAGAGTTCCAATAAAGTCATTTGGTTGGTTCAACTCACTCACTTCTCCTGTGTGTTTTATTTTCTTCCGTTCGCTTATAAAGATTTATATAGGTCGGCACAACAACAACAGGGATTGTATGGCTCATACTTTGCTGTACATAAAGCTTAATTATCTTATAATTAGGCATGATTAATTTTATTTAAATATAAGATTGTAATACATTGATCAGGATTTAGGGCAGGTCCAGAGTTCAGAAGAATCAGAGGAGATCTTATAGAAACATATGGGATTATGAAGGGCATGGATAGGATAGATGTGGGAAGGTTTTTTAAGCTGGCCGGGGAAACTAAAACGAGAGGACACAGTCTCAAGATTCGGGGGAGTAGATTTAGGACAGAGATGAGGAAAAATAGTTTTTCCCAGAGAGTAGTGAATGTTTGGAATTCTCTATACAGGAAAATGGTTGAGGCTGCTTCATTAAACGTATTTAAAATTCGGCTAGATAAATTTTTACATGATAGAGGAGTTAGGGGATATGGGGAGAAGGGAGGTAGATGGAGTTAGGTCATAAATTAGATCAGCCTTGATCTTACTGAATGACATAGCAGGCTCGATGAACCATTTTTGGCCTACTCCTGTTCCGACTTCCTATGTTCCACCATCGCTCGATGTGTCATAATGTCACCAGTAGAACACTCCCATCCCCAGACTCATGGTGTGTATGAAAGCATGTAGCATCCCGGTTAAGAGTGGTTAAGTGTGAACAGGAAAAATGCCATTCCTAACTGGGACACTGAACGGTCAATTTACTGTGATGCAAGTATTAAAAGGGCTACGAATGGAGGCATCAACTCTCAGAATAAACTCCAGAGGGTTGTTAACTCTGCCTGTGCCATCACAGGCACCCTACTCCATCGAGGATATCTGCCTGAGGCAGTGTCTTAAAAAAGCAGCCTCTATCCTCAAAGACCCCCACCACCCAGGCCATGCCCTCTTCCCTCTGCTACCATTGGGGAAAAGGCACAGGAGCTTACAGACAAGCACTTAGTGGCACAAGGACAGTTTCTTCCCCACTGCCATTAGATTCTTGAAAAAACAATAAACTAAAGACCCAGCCTTACTTTTTGTGCATTATTATTTTAATATTTTTATAGTAATGTTGTAAGATGGTTATAATATGAACGTTTGCCCTACGATGCTGCCGCAAAACACCGAATTTCATGACTTGTTCATGACAATAAATTCTGGTTCTGAGCGACTGCCTTCAACATCAAGGCAGAAAATGTGACAGCAAGAAACTGAGGTAAAACTGATTCAATGGGCAATAAACATCAATGTGCATGCTGGAGGTCAAACTTCCCAGTCGCAGGATATCTCTGCAGGAGTTTCATGCAGATACGTCACCTTCAGCTGCTTCACCAATGGTCTTCTTCCTAAATTCAGAAGTGGGGATGTTTCTGAATGATTGCAAAATTTTCACATTTATTCATAATCCCTCAGTCAATGCAGTAGATGTGCCTGCCAACAGCAGCTTTGATATTCTGTCAGCATCTCCAAAACCTGTGACCTATTCCAGCAAGAAGAACTATCGCCTCAGGCACATAAGAGGACTTTTGGACAATTGTCCTCCTTCAGTCATATGCTATGCTGTCTTTTCCTTAATTATTTCTGGATATTCCTGCCATAACTTATTAGAATATATTCCATTATCAAACTGCTAAAGGCTTCCACATAAGAGCCCAGAGCATACACCTGAAGTTAACGTTTATTTCTTCGCATTTAGGTTAGTTTACAAAATTAGTTTGTGATTCACATCAACATGAAGGCACAGACAGACACTTGCTAGACAAACTAAATATTTTTAATGTCTATTTTGTTTTTTTTAAAGGCAGACTGCCATGTGGAAAAACCACCAGCAGAAGCATAGCTTCAGATGATTCTTGGCATCAGTAAGATGGGTGGGTGCAGGAAATCTTAGCTGATGGGGTGTGGGATTGAAGCCAATTGAGCTCTGGGGAAGATAAAAGCTGCAATCGGCAGAATAAAATATCCAAGGAGAGACTGGTGCGGAGGAGTGTGAGAGGAATTCTGAAAGTCCTGCCAAACAAGGAGTATTTAAAGGGCACTTACACCTCCCGTTCACTGCTGGGATTATTGAAGCTTGAGAAACCTACTTGTCAACTCATAAATTTAAATCAAGCTGTTAATTGTACTGTTGACTAGGGACATGTACTTTGCTTTTCAAAGATATTTTTTGATGCAAAACCAAGGACTACACTAGTCTTTACACTTTAGTCTGAAAATGCATATGTACACAAGATTTTTTTAATGGGTGGGCTCCACCTGCCCTACTCTTGGTGGAATGATGCAAATAAATTCTGATATCGTAAATCATCAAGAACTTGAAGGGTAAATTTTCCTGGCTCACATTCATCTCTTTCAGAACATATTTACTACACTACATCTTCATTTCTCTTGCTCAAGAAAATTCAGGAAATGGTGCGATGAATCTCTGTAATTTCTTCCCCAGCTTTCCTCGGTTATAATTATAACAGCAGAGGGGTTCTTCACCTTTATCTGAACGACTAAAATCACCCACTGTGTTTGTGATTGCATTCCAACAAGATGTGTTTTCAATTTCATTGAAATGTTAATCAGATCCTGTTCATTTTATATGGTGAAATTATATGTATTTTTCACCATCCAACAACAAAAAAAATTAAACCTTTTCTTCACATTTTCTTGAGGACTACTGCAGTAATCATTAATTCAGAACATGTTGGTCTGCTGCTTGCTACAGCTTGTAAACACTATAAACCAGCGAAGCAAATCCAAACCCTTCGTGGAAAGGCTTCAGTGATAAGGGAAGATTTCCTCTTTTGGATGATTGCAGCATAATCATAAATGCATGCCTTGAATTTCTATTAGAGTTGTTCCAATTTTCTGATTAACTGAGGAAGGAGCAATCCTTTCCCAGAATAATTTTACAGTTTATTCTTACAGTGGTGTTTTCACTGTTATCAAGACACCTTCTCTGTAAGGTGGATATAAAGGATCTATACAACTTGTCAAATAAGAGCAGGATAACTTTTTGTTTCCCAAAGCAGGATTTATCTTTAATGAGAATAGATATTCTCATCATTTGCTCTTTGTAAACTCTGTGGTGCTTAAACAAGCTGCAGTGTTTTTGAGCATCATGGAGGTGGAGCCACAAGTTGATAAAAATGTACAAAATTATGAGAAGAATTCAGATAGTTAGTTAAAGTGTGGAAATGTCAAACCAGAGTGTGATAGTACAGATTCTATCACCAATGTCTATATGTACATATGTACAGATAGTAGTGTAGGATGACTGTGATTGGCTGAGAGTGTAGCCACACCTATTGGCAGGTCTTAAAGGATTGCTCCTAGCCAGTCCAGGTCATTCTGGATTAGTCGACCTACTTGTGATATGCTCCAGTCTTTTAGTTAATAAAAGCCTTGGTTTGGATCGACAAGTCTTTGGTTCTTTCGACGCGCACTACACAGAGGATCGAGCTTTAAGGTGAAAGGGGGAAAGTTTAAAGTTGGTGTGAGAGGGAAGAATTTTTAACACAGTGAATAATGAGTGCCTGGAACACACTGCCAGGGTAAGTGGTGGAAGCAGGTACAATATGAGGCATAGAGATGGGCCCATGAATGGGCATGGAATAGAGTCAGGGTCTCCAAAGTAGTCGATACTGACCCCTGGAAGGGGTGGGGGGTCGATGGGCCAAACAAAGGGGTTGATAAATGCCAGGGAGTGCAAATAGGTTCAATAAATGGTAGTGGGGGGGGGGGGGGAGTTGATTTGAACTTTTGAAAAGAATGCCTATGGCAGGGGTAACCTACCACTCGTGAGACCTGGCCTTGGTGTCTGCATGTTGTGTTTGGCTTCTGGCTCTTAATAGTAGAGAGCAGGGGATGGATGGAGCTGGGAAAAAAGAGGTTTGCGTATAATGCTGCCACCCCACCCCCCACCTCCCAGTGCTGCCAATCCACCCCCCTCCCCGAGCAGCACCACCATCACCCCAAGGATTCCATGCCTGGGGAGGGGGTCAGTGGTCTAGAAAGTTTGGGGACCCCTAGAATAGAGGGATGTTGACCAGATGCAAAAGGATGAGATTAGTTTAAATTCCCATCCTAGTTAGCATGGACATCCTGGGCCAAAGGGCCCGCTCCTGTGGTCTACATTCTATGTTCTCTATTTTATTGCAACGGTAATCGATTTCTTATCTATTTCATTGGTTATAAAGTACTTTGTGACATCCTATATTTATGAAAGTTGCTTCATCAATGTAAATTCTTTCTTCTTCCTAGTAGCAACAACACTGGAGGGCTTTCTGTTGTTTTACAAACTAAAAACCCTTTTAAATTTTGTTTAGGATTAAAAGGTCTTTGTTAGCACCAACACAGGAACAGCAATGGAAGATTAACCAGACATGGTAATTTCAAAATAATACTTCTTATTAAACTATCAATAACATAACATTTCTTACTTATCTCTAAACTTAACTATAAATTTAACCTCACTGTGCACAAATTTAAAGAATGTGTGTGTGTGAGTAAAATTAAAGTCCCACTCTGAAAAGTCCATTTTTTAGGACTTCAACATCATTTTAATCTTGCTTGAAGGTCTTAAATTCTCATTACAGGAATAATTATAAAGTGCTTTTAAACATCAGGCCTCTTTATTCACAATTCTTGTGATGAGATGTCGTGAGAGATATTCTTTAAATAGAAGTGGCCATCTTGTGAGCCATCAATCTACCTCCTGTGAAAAGGAGAATACAATTCTTTTCTTCCCAGGATCAAATCTTCTTTTTACTGAAGATTTTGGAATCTGTTTTCCACACAAATAATTTGCCTTCTTTTCAAAGAGACAGCGAATGTGGCTATTTTCTTTCTCGATGAATTCACAAATCCAGACAAGGGTTAAGCGAAGTGGGTATTTTCTTCTGTGATAAATTCACAAACCTGAACAAGGGTTAAATGAAATCGCCATACAAAAATAGATCCAGTAGAATTCTGTTCTCTTTTCCAAAGAGACAGCCAAGTGGTTCTCCTTATTCCAAAAGCCATTTATTCTGTGTTCCTCTTTTCCCAGGAGTAACACACAACAGCACCTATTCTGGTTACTATAATTCAACTTTGTCTTTCACAAGATTCCAACCCCTGTGTGTCACAGGGCTTTGATCTCTGTACTCTCCAAACTGAACTGAACTAAAAATGTCTGAATTCAATAATATTATTCCTCAAATCATGTGACAAATACATAATCAACAAGGTCAGTCCAAATTCTTTGAAACCACAAGGCCATCAGTTTTATTTCTACCAAAATTCTGTTCATTTTTCAAAATCACTCCATATCAATAGCAATCTCTGACCTCATCTCTGTTCAAGAGGCTTAAGTGGTTTTGTTTAAATGATGGTTTCCTCAGCAATTCTTATTGAGTACTTTGATACTTCAGTTTTAATAAACACTCCTTTGTTCTTAAATAATTATGAACTATTTCAGATCCATTATCTCTGTCTTTCCAAGACACTGTGATTCCAAAAATGAACTCTCTGAGTATAATGGTTCTCTGTAAATGTGCTGTGACTTGTGTATGACCCTGTTCCAGCCCACAACTAATTTACTAAGATTACATATACAATATTTTAATTCTATAATTCACTAAAATATTTTTATAAGAAATATAATAACCTTAACATAAATATTACCATTGATAAATATTAACATTGATAAATATTAACATTGATCCATAACAGTTGTAACTGAAGGAAGTGACAGAAAATGAAATGTAACAGTTTTGAAAGCAATTGGCAGTAACAGTTATTAAAACACATTAACAGAATCATGAGTCAGTAAAGAGAATTTCTGGAAATAGTCTGACTCTAATTGTTGGACTGTAAATTCTGCATGTTAAATTGGCCCATATAGCTTTTGGTTTCCCCTTATTAAGCAGGAAAAGGAATTGCGAACACTGAGAGCACACAATAAGACTCGAAGGAGGGGTGGAGGAAAAAAATAATCTCAAGTTGTGTTATGTATGTACTCTGACAATAAATCTGAAAGCTGAGTGGTAGCAAAACAGAATTCCATCCCAAATCAGGACATCAGATCCAATTAGGTGATACAAACCATTCCAAAGATTATATCCAGGCTAAATAAGGAGAAGCTGGAGGGGCTGGAACTTTTCTCTCAGGAGCATAGGAGGCTGAGTGGGAACCTTAGAGGGGATTATAAAATCATGTGAGACCAGGATAACTAATTAGATATCATCTTTTTCCCAGGTTAGGGGAATCCAAATGTAGAGGGCATAGATTTATGTTAAAAAGGGAAAGATTTTTAAAGGACCTGAGAGCACATTTTGCAGACACAGCTGTGATGGGTGTATGGAATGAGCTGACACAGGGAGTGGTAATGGTGGAGACAATTGTAATATTCAAAAGACATTTAGACAGGAGCATGGACAGGAAAGGTTTAGAAGGATATGGGCCAAACACAGGCAGATGGGACTAGCTTGGTCGGCATGAACAAATTTAGTTTAATTTTTCTCTTCCTGAAAGCCGACAGTCCTACTGGCACCAGCTGTTTTGTAGTACTTGCCCAGGTAAATGCTGGCTATGCTTATACCTTGATATTTTCGAAGGTTATTGATTTACAGCAAGTTTCATAATTGAGCCCAAAATCTATATCACAAACACTCACATATAATCTGTTCCAGCAGAGATTATTGGATATCAATTAGGAATGAGGGCCCATTATTGATTTTGCCATCAAAGTAATTCAAAGGAGCTAAGGTCGTTTGTGATGTCCCAACTAAGATGAAATGCTCAACACAGCCCGTAATTTTTAAAATTGCTTTACATGGCTTGGAGCAAGTTAAGATGATTGGATAGTGTGATGCTCACTTAACTAGTTTTCAGTGCAACAAATCAATATTTTTTTAAAGATGAAAAGAGAAAGAGTCAGAACTATACAGCATGAAAACAGCTCTTCAGTCCAGCTAGTCTGTGCTGATCCTTTTATATCTACATCAATCCTTTATCTTTCCCACTTTCTCATTATGTCTCCCCAGATGCCACCAATCATCTGCACACTAGGGGCAATTAGTAGAGGTTATTTACACATGGCTTTGGGATGTGGAAGGAAACTAGAGTCTCCAGGAAAAACCCATGTGGTCACAGGGAGAACATGCAAGCTCCACGCAGGTAAAGCTGCGATAATGATCGAATCCAGGTCACTGGTGCTGTAAGGAAGTAGCTCTATTCACTGTGACATAGAAAATGCTAGCATTTGATTTCACTGATTACACATTTATACAGCCCAAAGGTTACTCACTGGGACCACCACCGCAGGCTAAGTCACTGAGAACAGAGACTTTTGATCTGCAGCATCATTCATACTCATCCCCAAACTCCTCTCAGATGATGCAGAGAGATCTGACTAACTGTTCATCGTCAACAGACAGACAATAAGAAGTATAGTTGACTTGCTTAGCAAACGGTGGCAGGTTGACCTGGATATCATTAGGTGACCTCTTTCAATTGGACATCAAACATATTTCTGGGCTTCAGGACCTGCACTCCCTGTTTCATTGACCCCCTGTGCCCCTCTGAATGCACTGGTTTAAATTTTCATACCTATTTTGATTGAATTTCAAAGGAATCAGAAAGTGGCATCATCTCCCAAGTTTCATTTTCCCTGCCTCTTTCTTCAACTCCATGAACAATAGTTGTCATCCTATTGGCCATTATTCACAGGTGACCATCATCGTCCTACTTCAAAACTGTTTTCTACATGTTAAGTTTTAACAGGAGTTATCCAACAACTTCCCATCCAACATTCTGCTGCCTCCTGACCTTTTTAAATAGCAGAGTGACCTGTAGAAACCTTTCAGTTCTCCGGAACCATGCCAGAATCTACTGTTTCTCAGGAGATCATTACCAATGCCTCCACAATCTCTACAGTTACTTATTTCAGAACCAAAGGATGATTTCTGTCTAGTCCAGGGGACATCTGCCTTTAGACCATTCTGCTTCCCAAGCATCTCACCTCTCTTCACTGACACCTTTGAAATTCAGGTATACTGCTAATATCCACTATAGTGAAGACTGATGCAAAAGACTCATTTAGCTCCTTTGCCATTTCCTTGTCTCCCATCACAATTTCTCCTGCATCATTTTCTATTTACTCTTGTGTCTTTTTTTACTCTTAATATAAATAAAAAAGCTTTTGGTATTGTTTTTATATATAATTCACCAGCTTCCTTTCAAAATTCAGCTTTTCCTTCTTTTTTTAAATTTTTTAAATTTATTTTTTACACAATAAACCATATTGACCAAAATACATACAGACATTTTTCTCTTGAATATATACAGTGTCATTTTCTCCCCTTTTTCCCCCCTCCCTTCCCTCCTTCCCTCACCCCCTTCCCATTTATTCAAAGTTCAATCTATAAGATACATTAAATCCGTTAAACAATGTTGTCATTTAATAAAATAAACAAGAAATTTTTATCTTTTACTTTTATTGATGACCTTTTAGTTGCCTTCTGCATGTCTTTAAAAGCGTCCCAGTCCTCTCTCTTCCCATTAATTTTTGCTTCCTTTTATGCCTTTTCTTTTGCATTTACTTTGGCTTCAACTTCTCTTGTCTGCTACAATTGTGTCATTTATTCATTCAAATATTACTTTTTGTTTGGAATATATCTGTCCTGCACTTTCCTTATTTCTCACAAAAACTCCTGCCATTGCTGCTCTGCCGTCCTCTGCCTTTCCAATCAGTTCCTCTGTCATCCCTTTTGCGCTGGCAATACTGACACATCTTATCTAAGTTTCTCTCTCTTAAACTGCAGGCCGTATTTTATCATATTATGATCACTGCCTCCTCAGGGTTCCCTTTACCTTCGGCTCTCTTATCTTCTCTGTTTCAATCTAAGAATCCATCCTAATGACATTTGATAAATTCCTCTCTTGGTAATCCAGCACCAACCTGTTTTTTTCCGATCAACCTGAATATTGAAATGCCCCATGACTATTGTAGCATTGCTCTTTTTGCATGCTTTCTCTGTAGTTTGCATGCCACATTCTGGCTAATGTTTAGAGGCCTTGTATATAACTCCCATCATGGTTTTTTTTACCCTTACAGTTTCTTAATTCTACTCACAGGAATTCTATATCTTCTGATCCAATGTCTCTTCTCTCTAAAGATTTCATTCCATTTTCAAGCAGCAGAACCACCCCAGCCATTTTGCCTACCTTCCTGTCCTTCCGATATACTGTGTATCCACGGATATTGAGTTCCCAGCTATACTCTTCTTTCAGCCATGTCTCAGTGGTTGCCACAATACCAACCTCCAGGAGGACGACATGTGATGTAGTGGAGGAAGGAGGCGGCCTCCCAAAGCTCCTGGGTAATTATAAAATAAAATAAAAATAAAGTAATTTACAGTAATTCAAACAGGAAGAAAAGGAAGAATTTACCTTTATGGTAAAGATGTCGAAAAGAATCAGCAATTGTCAGTGACCTTGAGCTCCCAAAGGGAAGTGGAGCTTTTCAGCAGAAAAGGGCCTACCTACAGGAAGAAGCCAGGAGTTGTAGACTGTCATGCCCCCCCCCCCCCCCCCCCCGTGCAGACAGCCTAATGGCTGGGAGGAATTGTTGAGCGTCTTCGGCGTTGGAACCAAGAGACAATCTGGAAGAGGAAAGGAGGAGACTGAACACGTGCACCATTCTGCACGTGCATGTTGTGAAGGAACACTAGCAGAAATAAGAAGAAGAAGAAGAAGCTCTCTCTCAAAATGGCGACTCGGAGAACAACCAAATTACAGAGGAAGAGGATGAACTGATAAATGTTAAACCAGTGAGTAAAGTTAAGAAAGTTATAGCACAAGCTAAATGAAAAATATACTAATGAAGATATAATGAAGAGGGAGATGAAAGGGCAAATCCCATCCACTTTTTTTTCAAGAATGGCTACCTAACGTCCTGGGTGTACAAAATGTTGGAACCAATATTGAAATTGAGAAGCCATATAGATCCCCCTTTTCACGTCCAGAAATGGATCAAAAACCACATTCTATTTTAATTAGATGCATGAAATTCAAAGATTGTGAAAGTATATTCAGAGTTGCAGCAAAAAAAGTCAAGGAGAGTGAAGGAGAACCACTGGAAATTGAAGGTGAAATTTTTTTTAAAAATCCGGACATAAGTACTGCGCTATTAATGCGCAGATGGGAATTTAATCGACTGAAGAGTACCCTTTGGGAAAAAAGGTTACAAATTTGTGCTGTGTCAACCAGCCAATTTGAAAATTAGGATGCCAAATGGACAAAATAAGTGTACTAACTGACACTGAAGTAGCAAAGAACATTGTGAACAAGCCACCAACTTTGATGAAAATTAAAAGAGAATGAGAGAACTTCTTTGAACTTGATTTTTAAAAAAATTTGAATAATAATATTTTTTCTTTCTGTGCATTTGTTTGATATTAATTCTTTGGAAGAAAAAGTATAATTTTCTGAAATTGTTTTACCCGGGAGTTAGGGAGGTTAGCCTCCAGAATATATACATATGTGGGTTTTCTCACTACCCATACAACAGAGGGGGGCGTGGTGTTTAATCTATTTTATACTAAAGGGAGGGTTTTTAACATTTATCTTGGGAAGTTACACTGGTACTGGGTCCTATCTCAGAGGGAAGGGATATAGGTCTCTGAAAGGAGTTTGGTGTGGGGGGGACAGAAGGAGAGATATGGAATAAGTATAACGATAAGAGATATAATATCTTTTATCTTTAGAATGTGATAATTATAGATATAAAATAATAATGTTGTAAATTTTAGGTTTATGATTATACTGTGTAATGAATTTTGAATATGGATGCATATATGATTTGAAAAATTCAAAATAAAATATTTTTAAAAAGCCAAATTCCGGCTATGCTACTAGATATTCAACCTTATTTCTTAAACTGAAGGCATTTAGGTACAAGACCTCTACTACTGTTTTCACTAACCTTTTCAATTTTGTTTCCAAAGTACACCAAGTTAAATCCTTAATCTTATGCTTGCAATTTTGTCCTATTGACCACCTAGGCCTCCTCACAATCTCTCTCCAATGTCTCCACTTGTGCATCTTCTGCCCTATTCACTCTACTCACATTCTGGTTCCAATTCCCCCACCCCTGCCAAACTAGTTTAAACCTTCCCCATCAGCTCTAGCAAATATGCCCACCAGGATATTAGTCCCCCTTCTGTTCAGGTGCAACCCATACTTCTTGTACAGGTCATATCTTCCCCAGAAGAGATCCCAATGATCCACGAATCTGAACTCCTGATGCTTGCACCAATGTTTCATCTGCCATAACTTTCACTGCTGTGTGGCACAGACCTAAATCTATGGATACCTTTTCTTCATCAAATTTCTTCCACAGAAGCAGAGGGGGTGATAGACAGGAGCTATAAGGAGATAGACACACAAGAGGAAAGAGGAGAAGTAAATAAAATAGGTCATCTAAACACGGCTGTGGCTGTCCCCCTGGGCAATGTGTACCTACCAGGAGCAAGTTGTAGTGGTCAGGTCTCTGGCAAAAGTCTGGTCTTTCTGCCAGATCATGCTTTTTAGCTTCCTTACTTCCTATATTCCCTCTTTAGGACCTCATCCCTTTTCCTATCTATGTCATTGGAACCAATGTGGACTACAACATCTAACTACTCACCATCCATCTTGAAAATGCTGTGGACTCTATCTGAGACATCCCCGACCCTAGCTTATTAGAGGCAATATACCATCTGGGAGTCTCGATCTAGTTCACATCCTCCTATGTGTTCCCTTAACTATCCAATCTCCAATCACTATAATTCCCTTATTTCTCCCCCTTCCATTCTGAGCAGAAAGACCTGACTTTTGCCAGCGATCTGACCACTATGGCTTATCCCTGGTAGGTACACATTGCTGAGGGGAATAGCCACAGGTGTGTTTTGACAACCTATTTTCCTTACTTCTCCTAACAGTTACCTGCCTCTTGCCTCTTGTGTGTCTATCTCCTTATAGCTTCTGTCTTTCACCCACTCTGCTTCTGCGGAAGAAATTTAATGAAGAAAAGATTAACACTGTTACTAATATAACTGGCAGACAACCAATACAGCATCTGTTTAGGGCAGTGGTTCCCAACTTTTTTTATGCCCCGCACCCTTAAAAAATTTTAATATGTTCTCACACCCCTTAAAGTAATAATTTATTTAAGAATAAAGGTGAAGGAAACCAAAACAAATTTGTATAATCAATTTTTAATAATATATAAACAAAAATGAAGCATATGGAAAAGAAAAAATATTACAAATTAAAACAAATTGCATAAACCCTAGAAAAAAATTAAATTTTCATCCATGCATGAAATTTGTTTAAAAAAATTAAAGAACTAATGTTCAAATGCTCATAAGCCAATTTAAATGTAATGACTCTTTTGTTCCTGTTTATTGCTTAAGAGTTTTTCAAAACGTGGCACTTTGTTGCTGATAGCAAACCACACGTCTGCCTGTGCACCCAAGCGATTTCTAGATTTTGTCTTGATTGACAAAAGGGCACTAAATCCAGACTCGCATAAGTAGGTCATCGTGAGTGGGATGAGCACAGTTAGTGCTTTTTCACAAAGTCTTGGAAACATGTCCATTGCCGAACGCCAATATTGTTCCAAAGTTTTGCTTTCAAACTGCATTTCAAGAACACGGTTTGTGCGCAGTTCAATAAGATCTTCCTTCAGCTCTTCATCATCTGACATATTATCCAAATTGAAGGAGTATGGATTTATAATCAATTCTTCAGAAGTTTCCAGTTCTCTTCCTCTAAAATATCCATCAAATGACATTGATAGTACTTCTAAATGCCACAATTTCTTCACACACAATTGGAATTAGGGACTCATAGTCATCAACCATTTCTTCAAGTGATGGAAAATTTGAAAGGTTCCCTCTTTTAACTCATCGACCCCAAAGATGTAACTTTTCTTTGAAAACATTTAACTTTTCGCAGCATTTCAATATGTTTATGTTTTTCCCTTGAACGGATACACCCAGGTCATTCATACGAGTGAAAATATCACTCAAATAGGCTAGCATTTGGTTGAATTCTTGTGATTCCATTTCTCCAGGCAGATCATAGTCACGTTCCTTCAGAAAAGCTTTGACTTCTTCTTGCAGTTCGAAGAAGCGCGTTAAAGCTCTTCCACGTGACACCCAGCGGACTTCCATGTGGAAAACCAAATGCTCACTTCCAAAATCTTCACAAAGCGACTTAAAGAGGCGGTGGTTCAGAGGATGACCCCTAATCCAGTTGATGGTCTTCACAGAAGTGTCAAGGAGCTTTTTCAACTTTGGAAGCAATGTTTTTGATGCCAAAGGATGTCGATGAAGAAAACAGTGGGTACCTTGCAAGTGTGGAATCTCTTGTTTCATCAGTGCAAAAAATCCTGATTTATTTCCTAGCATATCAGGTGCACCGTCGGTACACACAGAACCAATAATTTGGATATCTAAGACATATTTCGCAAAGAAGTCCTTCACACACTGGAAGACATCTTTTCCTTTTGTGGTTGTTTTCAGATCTTCACAGAACAGGAAATCTTCCATTATGAACATGGACATACCTCTCTCATACCTCTCTAATGCGATGAGTTGACTGCAATTTGCAACATCAATTGTTTCGTCCAACTAGAGAGAGATTTTCAAGTGACTAGCCTTGATATCTGTGCGATATCTTAGTCCAAAATGTCCAAACTCAAATCACCAATTCGACTCTGAATAACATTATTTCATAACGGCACTAATTTAAGCTTGTTTGAGGCTTCTTTTCCCAGAACAATTGTTGCCATTTCTAATGAACACGGTTTTATCACCTCTTCTGCAATTGTATGGGGCTTCTTGGATTTGACTACTTTATACACCACATGGTATGAAGCCATCAGCAGTGGTTTGTCAGCAGATATAAAACCTAATTTTGGAAGGGTTGCTCGAGAATCAAAGCGGGCCCTTTTAGCTTTAAATGATTCAACATCATGGCCTGCAACATCTGCTCCACCATGCCGGTTGTTGAAGTGTTCCCGCAGCTTAGATGGCTTCAAACTTGCATTTGAAAAGACAGCGTCACAAAGCATGCACTGGGTTTTTGCAGATCCTTAGTTGTTCCTGTGCAAGTGAAACCAAACTACACATAATCATCATCCCATTTCCTTTCCTTTGACATAATGGTTAATTAATAATTTACATAACACAAATAAATAATAAAAATAAAAATCGAATGCAATTCACTACAAAACACGAAACAAGAAGTATGGCCCCCATTTTAAATGTCCCGATTTAAAAAAAATGTTATAGGGCAATGCCATTTAAAAGGAAACAGTGCGTCAAAACGCGCTAATATTCATAGAGAATCTCATTCTATCGAATAGAGAAAAAAGAGGACATCCCCATCTTTAATTTAGACTTTTAAAAAATTGATATTTTTATCTTGAATATATAGGACAGTACCCTTAATATAAACAAAAAAAACTGAAATGGTATCTCACACCCCCTGGAATGCTACCTTGCACCCCTGGTTGGGAAATCCTGGTTTAGGAAGATAATAGTTAGAAGCTAAGTTGCAGCCTTAAGCGAAGTCAAGGACATTAATAGTGGTTATAGACACATTCTTCTTCAAACTGAACAAAACTAAGATTTTAAAAGACAAAAATTCTAATAAAGTTCTTGTTGTAGTTTTCAATGGGTTTATTCCATGATGTAATCCCATTTTCTATAGCAGCTTGTTTGTCTCTCTTTATGAATATATATGCTTGTGGAAGTAGATTTCAGAGTTGGTAAGCAGTTGAGACCAATTCTCCCTTATATGAAATAAAGTGTGTGAAATGATACTCAAAGTCTCTGGTTAATTTTGTTCATAAAAATTGACAATAGTCAGCAAGATCCCCTATTAAAACAGATTCAGAAAAAGAAGGGTGAAAATTGAACTCAGTGGGGATTATCCTATATGAAAGAGGGACAGTGCCCAGTTTATCCTAAGGAAGGGATAACACCCACTGAGCTAAGATGCCTGACAGGCTGAGGCAAGATTGCTGGAATAAAAGAAAATTTTAAATACAAGTCCCAGGAGAAAGAGAAATAACTGCTGATTAATTGAATATTTGTACCTATTGCTCGATTGGTTCCTGACACTTAAGTTATACTTTCTGCTCTTCATATAGAACCACAGTTTTTACAGTAGTTGATTTGTGCTCAAGAGAGTACCACTTCACCCAGACAGCCAGTATTTGTTTGCATTCTCTTATTGCAACAAACAGAATATTGGACAAGAATACCTCCAGGCTACATTGAAACTCCTGGTGTTTAATGCTACAGCAATTCAACAGGATTTACAAAGCCTGCAGCTTTCTTCCAATTCTACACTAATTCAATATGCTGATAACCTTATGGTGGCTTCGCTTAACCCGGTTACATGTATTAAAGACTCTCTTACCCTGTTGAAATGTTTAGCCAAATAAGGACTTTGTTGTTCACAAGAAAAACTCCAGTTTTACAATATGTTCACAGTGCATTGATATCATGTTTTTATATTAATTTATTGGATTTAAGATTAGCCCCAATGGCTAAGATTAAAAATGATTGGGAGTGTGATCTTAATATAACTTTTTCAGATGAGGATCTCTACTCCACTCTTAGTTTGATCAATGAATCTTCATTTTGTGTAAGGCACTGTTTATTACAATTCAAGGTAGTACACAGAATACACATGTCGAAACTCAAATTATCCCATTTCTATGCGGATGTTGATCCATTTTGTGAACAGTGTAAAATTTTTGAAGCCTCACTGATTCATATGTTTTGGGAATGTCCTAACTTAGGAGGATATTGGCAGAATACTTTTCATTCTTTATCAACGATTTTTAAGATTAAATTAGATCCATGCCCTTTAACTGCCCTGTTTGGTTTCTTGCATGAACTGGATAAACTTTTATGAAGAAAAGATTTACACAGTCACTAGCATAATTGGCAAACAACATGTTTTATTACAAAATCTGTTCAGCGAGATAGTATTTAGAAGCTAAGTTGTAGCCTTAACCAGCTGAATGCACTTCTTGTAGGTGTAGTCATCAGGGACACTTGTGCTGCGCCAAATTTCCCACATCCTGCAATTGGAGCATTCCTAGGGTCGGTGCCAACGAGGGGCATCCACGGGCATTGCCCCCCGCCCCCAGTGAGGGACCGAGCCCCCGTACACTTGTAGCCATTGCTTACCATCAGATCAGCCCCTGTCCAGGTCACTAGCATGCACCCAGCATCGCTAGTGCGCACTAGTGACTCTGTACCCAATAAAAGCAGCTATGTCAGAGGGACAGAGGAGGTTTACTTGATGGGTAGGCGACCAGCAACCCCCCTCCCCACCCTGCTGAGCGAGTTTACGACTATTGGACTATTCCTCCCCCCACCACCCCAACCAGTTACACTAATGTCCCCCTCTAACACTCATTCTGCACTAATCCTGAGCATACCATTGCTCTTACTACCATCTACCCTGGTGACTATGAAAAGATCTTACCAGACCCCACTTGTACCTGTAGCATGTCCTCAGCCTCTGCTCGACAAAGCCACTCAAACTAAAAAGTCACCACTACTACACTGGGCCTCATGGCCACCCTCCTTGTGCCTTCTTTACTTTTATTTTGATCCTGCTAATGAATCGTGATTTGATTGGTCCACTAAAGCGTCAATCCCAATGAATGCTCCTTTTTAAGCTCTTTTCCCTAACCTGTGCATAACTCGCTCTCCTTTTGATTCATTTGGTCTGCAAAAGAACAAATGTCTTTTCCCACTCCTGGTAACACTGTAACATTGTTAAAGGTAATTCTTTTGAATTTATCTTCTGCCAGAAAGGTTTGACTTCCAGGAGTCTATGAAGGAAATTAGAATATGCACAGAGCACAGTTTTATGAACGCTAATTTAATGAATTAGAAATCCTGCACCTAGAATTGAGCTTCAGATATTCTCTCTCAGCAGTTGATGATTACTGTAGAGTCAGATGACCAGCGCTCTCCATAGTCCAAGTTAGACATTATATGTTTTTATAAATAAAAGCTATGAAAGTTTTCAAGATATTATTGTGCAAATCACATAAAGTTGATCAATTAAATACACAAGTTTCCCCAAATTTTGTCTATTCAAATAATGCCTGTATAGGTATTTTAATATATTTCAATTTAATTTGATGAATTCTCAATTGAGGGTCAACAATTCCTCTGTCATGGTGTACATTTAAGAGTCTCCTTACCTGTAGAAAAATATTTTGCTTTGAGGTGTGCCCCAAAGATTGATTCCAAGTCTTAAAGGATTTTTTTTCTCTCTCTGAGGACTTGTTGAGATCTCAGTTCTCTGGAAGTTAGAAGAATGATAGCTGAAGTAATTGAAATGAGTAAGATTCTTCAGGCTTGACAATATATACCTTAACAGGCTATTTCCCTAGTTACAGAGTCCAAGAGCAGAGATCATTGTTTCAGGAAAGGGGTCATTTGATCCTGAGATGGGAACAAACATCTTTACTAAGCGAAAGATAAAATGTCAGAATTCTCAACATCAGAGAGCCATGGAAGCTCATTCATGGCTAGAATAGATTTTGGGTACAAAGAAAACAAAATGCAGAAAGCAGCAAAGTTAGCATAACGGTTAGCGGGACACTATTCCAGTGCCAGCATCCGCGGATCAAATCCAGCGCTATCTTTGGGGAGTTTGCGTGTTCTCTCATGTCTGCTGGGTTTTCTCTGGATGCTCTGGCTTCCTTCCACCCTCAAAAAAGAGTACGGGGTTTGGAGGTTAATTGGTGTATTTGGATGGCATTGGCTTGTGGGCCGGAAGGGTCTCTAAACTCAGTTTAAATTTTAAACAAATTTAAAATTTATGAAAACCATTCCCCCCCCCCCCCACATGTTAAGCCCACAGACTATTTAGTGTTCATTGAGCAATTGGCTGGGACATTTCCCTTCTGCATCTCTGAAGTTGGCCCAGTATCATTTATTCAGTTAATGATGTCATGGGTTATGCAGCGAATGTTTCCTTGATTGCTTGCATTTGTCAGAAAAATTTGGAGAAAAACTGGGAACACGTTACTTAAGGTTTGAGAATGAAATGGCAATTATAGACACTGCACTGCCTCATGGATATGTTAGTAGAATCCAGCATCAGTATTCTACATCTAGCATTGTGGAATATTGATCATTAGAATTTCTTTCCCTTCCCTGATGGCATTTTTGAACAATGTGGTGATCATCAGCTCATTCTTAAATGTACTTTGGGGGTCATCATGATGCTAGAATCCAATTGGTCAGTTCATCATTGGTGAGGGTTGGGTAGGGCCAGAAACATAGAGGATCCCTCCTCCTTTGACTTGTCCATGGCAACTTGTTGTGGCTCCATGGCGAAGACCCGCCCCCCCCCCCCCCCCAACCATCCAGTGGTCAACACTGCTTGCCTCTAAAGCTCTTCTCTTTAATATTGCCTGTCTCCTCTCTTCTTTCGAAGTCTTGAAGAAGGGCTCTTTGATGCAAACATTGGCAGCCCCTTCCCCTATCTGGATGCTGCATGACCCACTGAGTTTTGACAGCAGTTTGTTTTATTTTACTCTGGATTTGTCATGTTTAGTGGGATTACTGGTCCTTTCAGGTAACCTTTGTGGATAAAATTTGCAAGGATACATTGGGCAACTATACCTGTGGTAGGAAGATATGCAAAAAGGGGTTCTGTAAAGGAAGATCAGGTTATTCCTAGTCAGGGATAGGTAATGTTCCACTGTCAAAATACCAAGTTAAAATATTCAGAATTCAGAAATATTTTGCCATCTCAATTGAGATGGCAAATATTTCTGAATTTGTAATACATCAATTTTTGTTTAGATGGAATATAAATTTGTTACAACAATATAATGTGCCTATACTAAAACATTTAATGAAGTTATGGATAAAGAAAAATAAAATGACAGGCTCTAGGGGTAAATTATCGGCTTTGACTTCGTTGTATAATCATCAACTTATTCCTTTTTCAATACATAATCGAAGTTTATTGCATTGAAGATTTAAAGGTGTGAAAAATTTGGGAGATTGTTTTAAAGAGGGTAATTTTTTATCTTTTAATCAGATGAGGGAAGATTTTGGTATTGATAAGAATTCTCTGTTTCTATATTATTAAAATATTCAAAAATGTCAGGCAGAGAGCTAAGTAAATCAAAGACAACCAGCATATTGCTTAAACCTGTAAAGATAACTATTCACTGGGCAGGAAATTTTAGTGTGTGCTTCTTTAAGCAGTGAAAGGGTTTCAATAACTTATTGGAATCAGTGCATTGTATGTTAATCTATGCTGTGTTTCATATAATAACAGTGTTATTAAACTTCAAGATGCCCTTTGGATATTTTGTGCTGGTCTCTTGGTATGGAATGACTGAAATTCAGAAGACATGTAAATAATAAATTAGATTGAAAAAAAATAGATATAATTCTTTTGCATCTGAACATAATCCCAGCAATTCAAATAAATTCCACTGTTATTTACAAATTATATGAATTGGACATTTTAATTTTAAGTCAAAAATACATTTTTATTTCACATTGCCCAGGAAACAAGACTGGAATCACCTGGAAATATTACTTTGCAGAGATCTACTTAGCTAATCTAATATTCATTGGGAACACAGTTGTCTATAGATTTAATTATTCCAAATTCAACTCATTTTTATTCCATTCAAGCATGTTTAATGCAAACTGGGCTAAAAATATCAGAAGCTGCTTAATTCTTGAACTATGTCAGCCACATCCATTTCCCAACTGATTTACAGATGAAGTTTGGTCTCATCCTCAAACCTAAGGCTGTGGTCCATTATACTTGCTCCATTTCTTTGGCAGAGCAATCAAATTATTCACTTCCATAGCCTTGTAAATTGTTATTTTTCAATTCTATATCTGATCCCTGGTATAAAACGTCCTATTGCCTTTGCCTCTGGGGGAGGTCACATGATGGCGCAGAGGATGCAGCGCACCCTTATGACTCCCGGAGGTTTTACTAATAATAGTGTTCACTAAGTAAAGTTTATACTGTTTAAACTATTTTAAAGTTAATCTAAATTCACTATAGATAAAAAAATTAATGCCACCACGCAAAGAAAAATACCTGAAGATCACATCGAAAGAAAAACGCAAAGGAAAAAAGGAAAAAGAACTTGGGCCTACCTCGTCAATGAAGCTGGCCGTTGAAGTATCCTCTGGGACCGCTGGAGATAGCCCTGGTGATGGACCATCTCATGGAGCCATCTCTGCATCTTTCTGCAAAGATGGCGCCGTTGCAAAAACTAGATCTGAACTGCGCATGCGCACTAGGGACGCAAGAAGACAAGTAAAAAAAACTTCAACATTTTTTAAAGGGCCAGCCCAGCGTCCCAGCTGTTGAACAGGAAGAACACTTTCCAGATATAAAAGAGGACTCTAACAACTCTACAATGAAGAAGAAGAAGATGTGAATACAGAAGAAGAAGAATTTAAAGGCAAGGCCAAGTTCTTTAAGACAAAAATGGGTAAATTTGAAAATAAAATTGATAAACTTACAACTACAATGGAAAATAATTTTACATTGCTAACTGGAAAGCACAACAAGTTAAAGTTATTTGACCAAATCAATAAACAACGTTTTACAAAGGGTCAATAAATTAGATGATTGTGAAGAGGTTCAACATATTCCAGAAAGTGTGAACATCAATGAAGATTCTGTGACTGCTTTGGTTTCTATGAATGAAAAATTATTAGAGAAAGTTGACATCTTGGAGAATATGGTAGAAGAAATAATCTTAAAATTGATGGGATGTCTGAAGGTAAATAAGGTTAGGATGTAATTTGTTTTTTCCAGGATTGAATACCTGAAATGTTTGGGTGAGATAATTTTGAAGAGATTTTGATTAAAAGAGCACATAGGGCTCTTTGACCAAAGCCGGGACCGAATCAGAGACCTCGGTCTATATTGATTAGATTTCTCAATTATCAAGATAGAGAGAAAATACTTGGACTGGCAATGCAAAGAGCAAGAGTACATGGGCCTTTGAATTATGAAGGTGATAAGATCTTCTTTTATCCAGATTTGAGTCAAGCACTTCTGAAGAAAAGGAAAGAGTTTAACCCGGTAAGAAGGTTCTAAGTGATAAAAGTTATAGATTTGTGATTTGTTATCCAGCTACGTTGAAAGTATTCATTCCAGATCAACAAAGTGTTTTCTTCACCAGTTATATCCAAGCTGAAGAGATTATGTTAAGGATCTACCCAATGCTCGGCAATCGGAGGACTTGTTGAAATGACTTGTCAATGAATGGGAGAGGAAACTATTTTTTTTCTGCTGGTCTTGATGCTTTGATAAAAATAAATATTTATTTCCCCAGAGTCAGGGGTTGGATGTGTTGTTCTCTGACATCCATGTGTGTTTCATGGTTTGACCATGACCTGTATAATGGAGGGTGGTAATGCCGGCCTCTCTGGCATTTTGAGGGGGGGAGGGGGGAGTGATTTTTTTTGTTAACTTAGTTTTGAATGAAATTATTGTTATTGAATTGCACCAGAGCCTAATTTGACTTATGGGAATTATTCATGGACAGGAATAAGAGATACTTATTTGTTAGAATGTATTGATGAAAATGATGGGTAAAACAGTTAAGATATTAAGTTTTAATATTAACAAGATTAATGCCCCCATAAAAAGGAAGAAGGTTTTGTTTAGAACCTATATTAAATCTTTGAAAAATATAGTGAAGTCAAAGGCAGCTAAAATATTGTTGTCTTTGATGAAACATTTTAATCTAAATGATATATAGCAAAGAATGAATCCTACAGACAGGGATTATTCTTTTTACTCTAGTAGGTTTGACACATATTCTAGAATTGATTTTTTTTTTGCTTTCCGCCATAATCAATCAAGAGTGATTGGTATGGACTATAAATCTAGATTAATATCTCACCATTCTCCTCTTTTAATTGAGTTGGAATTTATAGAAAGACAGCCCTCAGTTTACAGATGGAGATTGAATTCTTTATTATTGAAAAGACCAGATTTTTGTTTGTTTATACGATTACTGATTCAATTGTTTTGTGATATTAATTTACATTCAACTGAAGATATGTTTGTTATTTGGGATGCATTGAAAGCTTATTTAAGGGGACAAATTATAAGTTATTCTTAAAAACAAAAAGGAATACATGAAAAATATAGATAAATTGGAAAAAAGACAAAACTTTATTGGAGAAAGAAATTCAAAAACCACCTTCCAAGGATAAGCATAGAACTTTAATTAATAAAAAATTACAGAACAGAGAAAATGGTACTATGTTCTAAACAGAAATATTATGAATTGGGGGAACAATAGCATAAGGTTTTGGCATGGCAATTAAAAGCGGAACAATCCTCTAGGACAATTAAGGCAATACAGCAGGATAATGATCAAGTTACTTATAAACTACAAGAAAATAATGATTTTTTTAGGAAATTTTATGAAAAGGTCAATACCTCTGAATCATTACATGATGAAGAGGCTATAGATGATTATTTGTCACAACTTTAATTACTGAGCTTAACTCAAGAAGGTAAGGATGAATTAGATAGTCCCTTTATTGAACAGGAAGTATTTGATGCACTTTCCAGTTTACAAAATAATAATTCTTCAGGTGAAGATGGGTTCCCAGTTGAATTTTATAAAGACTTTGCCTCCACCAAGTTTTCCAGAAGAATAACATCATATCAACAGCACATTATCCTCTGACTCGTTAATCAACTTCAACTTGATCCTACAATCAAACATATTATCCCTCTCTACTGTCCAATTTTCACAAACATAAGTGTCTCCAAGACTCCCCAGTCTGACCTTCCACCCTCCACAGCCATGCTTCCATCCCCTTTCAGCACTTGCTTTCCATGCACATCGTCCAACCTAATCTACTGCATTCAGTGTATACGGTGAGGCCTCTTCTGCATTGATGAGACCAAATGCAGTTTGGGTGACTGCATCATTAAACACTTACACTCTGTTTATGCATCTAATCTTGAGTCTGTATCCAATTATTTTAACTCCCCAACCATTCTCTCCTTGGCCTCAATCACATTGTCTGTAGATTTCATGTTTCTCTCCACCTCCCGCACATTCTGTCTGGTACTCTATCACCCATCTCCTCCCTCAGCTTCTTTCCCCCTTTATATATGTAATTTTACCTATTCTATCTTAATCTTGATAAGGGATTCAGACACGAATCATTGATTAATCATTTCTAATTATGGATGCTGTCTGATATAGTGAGATTTTCTCCAGCAGGTCTTTGCACAATATCATAATAAACTTGCTGGGTCTTTGACATTGGCACATGTTGAATGGCCAGAAGGGGCTTTTATAATGCTATATCTCAAAATTAGAAATGGCCTTCCATGTTACATATATCAAAACTAATGAGTAAAGAACAATAAATTATATCTTCACCAGTGATAGCCCTTATTCTTAAATGAATTAAATAAATTACTTTCCTTTCCAAATGTCATCTATGTCTTGAAGCATCTTATATCTTTATTTCTCCAACATTCCAAGTAAATTTTCTCCATGGTGGGGAGAGTTTTGCCTGTGATGTACTGACCTGTATCCATTACCTTTTGCAGGGCTTTCCGCTCAGAGGTATTGGCGGCTCCATACCAGGCCATGATGCAGCTGGTCAGCACACTTTCCACTGCATATCAGCAGAATTTTCCAAGATTTGCTGTATATTATCTAAGTTCCACAAAATCCTGAGGAAGTAGAGGCGCTGACGACCTTTCTTCACAATGACATTCATGTGTTGGGTCCAAGGTCCTCCCAGGAATTTAAATTAAAAAGTAGTGACTCCCAGGAATTTAAATTTTATCACCCTGCTTGCTGCTCATCATACCCTTTTATACAACCCAACTACCGTGGTATCGTCAGCATATTTGTAGATGGTGTATTTGTTGTACAGGACCACACAGTCATAGATGTAAAGTGAATAGAGCAGGGTTTTAAAAACAGAGCCCTTTAGTGCTATGGTTCCTATGGAAATTGAGGAGATGTTCTTACCAATCCTCACTGATTGCTGTCTTGAGGTGAGGAGGTCCAAGATCCAATTGTACAGTGTGTATTGAGGCCCAGGTCTGGATTTCGTTGATCAGTTTTGAGGGGATGAACTGTAGTTGATAAAGAGCATCCTGATGTATGTGTCTTTGGTGTTCAGGTGTTCCAGTATTTTGTGTAGAATCAGTCAGATGGAATCTGCCATAGACCTGTTGCTGTGGTTAGTAAATTGAAACAGATCCACGTCGCCACTCAGACAGGAGCTGATATACTTCAACACCAACCTCTCAGAGCACTTCATCACTGCGTTTATAGAGTTTCAGTCTCACTGATGTTGAAGTATAAGAATATTTATTCCCTGTGCTAATGTCCATATGTCAAAGAGCACAGCACTCAATTTCTATAAATTATGTAATAAATAATCACATTATATTTTTATAGAGGAACATTTTTGCCCATAAATTTGTATAATGCACTATCTTTTAAATATCCCTTTAAAGAATGATTTTGCACAAGAACAAATCACAGCAATACTAGATCTGCTGTAACTGCTGCACTGCGATTTGTGTGGAGCCAGGGAGAGCAGGGTTCAGAATCAGAGCTCTTCCAAAGGATCCTACCACCCAGTCCTTCTGTCAACAGCTCCAAACAGACTTTAAATTGTGTGTTAAAGGAGCCAACGGAGTTTTATTTAGAAACCTGTGACCACAGAGTCTGGACCCAAGAGGCGTCACCTATATTTGGTAATGGATTCAAGGGGTTGTAGATTCCAGGGGAGCAGAGGACTGGCGCATGATGGCAGACCAGAGAGGAGCTCTGTGGCGCACATGCACACAGCAAGCTGTTGGTGACGTGAGTGAGGAACCCACAAAGATCGCGGATGCTGGCAACTTGAGATCTAAAGACTCATACCTTGCTGCAGGCTGCTCAAGACTGGCTCGTAGGAACCAGGTATCAGAACCAGGATTTGAGAGGGTGCTGAAGACAACAAGAACTTCCAAAGGGCCCTGGGTGTTGAAGCCTTCCTCATCGTGGCAGAGGTTTTGGTCGGGGCTCAGGTTGCCGATAGTTTGACCTGAACTGGAGTCTTGTGCAGATGTGCAGGAGGTGAATCCACAGACAGTGTCTCTGGGAGTACACACTTCTGCTTCCCTTTCTCTGACTGCAAGGAGCTCCAGGCAATGCTAATGGAAAATCCTTAATGCAGACTAAAGGCAATTTCATGCAATATTGAATTTTTGTTTAATTAAGTGACAATAAATAGCATTTGATTAATCCAAAATTATTTTTTCTATATATCATGAGCAATTTTATCATAAGACTTAAAATGTAAAATTAAACAGAAATTGTAGAAAATAATCTAAACATCTGGGAGCGACAGAGTTAATATTTCAAGTCAATAACTTTTCATCAAGAGGAAATGTTAGTCCTGCTGATGTGGCCCTGACGTATTATTTCCAACATTATTTTTCCCGTTTCTGGCATTTGCATTTTGCTTTTGGGGCAGAAATTGTGGTCAGAGAGACTTTTATCAGGGTTCATCTCAATGTTTGGTGCAGAGAGAGGAATTGGGAGCACTGGTTCCAGCCACCACTGAGTGCCAATGCTGTTCACCTTGAAGCCTGAGCACCACATGTCCAAATCTGCCAAGCCACACATAGAAGGTGATGCCTTGGTGAGGTTTGCAAGTCAAAGAAAAGATTGAACAAAGTGGCTTAGATCTTCCTGGTTTAGGTTGGGCGGTTCATAGGAAATGTGGCTGATGGAGCAAGAGGAGGGCCACGCATGGGACAGCGGTAGCCTGTCAAAAATCAGTAGAGGCCACCAGCCTGGATCGCTGAACAGACTCTTGGGCGAACCTGGGAAGATTGAGTGCAACATGTGCTTTTATTTCTGTGCCTCAAACTGGAGAGCGTGCAGGGAAGATATGTTGGATTGGTTTGAAGCTGCCAAATTAGCAATTGTGATAAGTGAATAATTTTCAAATTGGCAGTTAGTAATAAAAGAAGCTCCACAATCATTGGTTGTGATAGTACAGATCAATCACCAATGTACATAGTTACTGTATCTAGACTGTGCTTACAGCGATTGGCTGAGAACTAAGCCACACCTATTGTCTGGGCCTTAAAGGGTTGTGTCCCTAGCCAGGTCGGATCATTCCGGACTGGTCGGCCACCTGTGAAGAGCTCTGGTCTTTTGCTAATAAAAGCCTTGGTTTGGATCAACAAGTCTTTGGTTCTTTCGACGAGCTCTACATTGGTGCTGCGGAATCAAGAACTCATCATCAATATTTTGGCATGGGTAATAGCTTACAGGATGTTGCTCCAGTTGGGGTGTTTAGTTTTCAGAGATGTACCTTCAGGGTCCCCAATTGTGAATCTTTGGAGTTCTCTACCTCAGAGAGCCAAAGAGAGGCTTTGAATATATTCAGTGTGGAGATTGACAAAGGTCGAAACCACAGGGTATCATAGCATTGAGGAAGAGAGTGAAAAAATCAGAGTTGGGGCCATGAACAAATCAGTTATGATTTTAACTGGCAGAACAGGAATAAAGTCCAAAGCTCCTATCACTGGTGAACTCGTATCCATCCTAATTATGCCGCAATGTTCTATTTCTTCTTTTCCTCAAACCCACTGCTTTTCTTCTGAAAAACTCAAGCTATTTTTTTCTTTTCTTTTTAAAATATTTTTTATTGAAATTTCCAAAATTAAACTGTAGTTATATTTTAGCAAACAATTGCAGAAGAAAACAAAGAATAAAAAAGAGAAAAAACCCTTATGGTCAAAACGACTTCCATCTAGCAGGGTTAGAAAAAAGACAAACATGTGGCTATCAAGTGACGACAAGTTGAAAATTGACAACACCGCATCGAAGTTTAGATCAGTCTTAAAACTTTAGATTGTGGTAATGGTCCATGAAAGGACCCTATATCTTTAAGAAATTAGTATTTGAACCTTTAACAGCATATCTTTTTTTTTCTATAATTAAACAGGACATAATATAATTTAACCATAGTGTATGTTTAGGTGGAGTGTTATCCTTCCATTTGATCAATATTGCATACCTGCTGATTTTTTTTTAGGTACTATTTCTTTGAACCTCCACTTGCATGTATTTATCAGTAGATATGAACAATCACATAGCAAATCGTAATTATATTGAGAGCCGACTAGATTTTTCAGGATTTCTCGTTCTTGCACAATTAATTTTTTTCCAAAATATCAGCTTAGCTCAGTTGCTAGCTTTCAGCTCTGAGACATTTTTCTCCCACAAGTACTAAGTTTATTCAGCATTTCCTGTATGAATATAAAGTATGAAGTTTTCTTTCAAATAATCAAAGTCACCTCTGCAGATCCAGCAAGCGAGTTGTATTGGGCAAAAGAGAGATGATATATGTGGCACATCTCCCAGTTGGTAGTTTGTTTTCGTATTGATTTAAAAAACTGACAAGATTCCCTCTGCTGGATTTATCTGGCTGAAAAATGAACTGATGTGGTTCTAATAGCTTCATACAGTGTTGTTCCTTCTGAGGAGTATGGCAGCAGTTCAGAAAAGCAGTCCTTTGCAGTGGACTGCCTGCATATCAGGCACTGGGCTCATTAAGTAGCACACAGGAATCAATACAGAACAGCCTCAGACAATGACTTTGTCGGGTGTTTGAAGAGATTTGGTTTGTCTCCAAAGACCGGTGAAAATTTCGACAAGTATACCATGGAGAACATTCTGGCTGGTAGCATTACTGTCTGGTACAGAGGTGTAATGCTCAGGACAAGAAAAAGCTCAGCTTGCAACATCATGGGCACCCTACAAGAGCCAGTGTCTTAAGAAAGCAGCCTTTATCCTCAAAGGGACCCCCCCCCCCCACCCTACCCAGGACATGCCCTCTTCATTCTGCTACCACCAGGAAAAAGATACAGAAGCCTAAAAACGAGCACTCAGTGGCACAAAGACAGCTTCTTCTCCGCTGTCATCTGACTCCTGAATGATCAATGATCAACTCCCGACTTTGACTCTTCATTATTTTTATTTCCTCAGGAGTTTGCAGAGGTTTAGTATGAAACCCGATACCCTGGAAAATTTCTACAGATATTTGATGCAAAGTGTGCTGACCGGCTGCATTACCATCTAGTATGGGGAGACCAATGTCCCTGAATGTAAAGCCCTGTAAAAGGTAATAGACACAGCCCAGGACATCATGGGTAAAACCCTCCCCACCATCAAGAACATCTACAGGGAACGCTGCCATAGGAGAGTAGCAGCAATCATCAAGGATCCACACCACCCAGCACACACTCTGTTCTCGCTGCTACTATCAGGAATGAGGTCTAGGTACCACAAGACTCGCACCACCAGGTTCAGGAGCATCTGCTACCCCTCCACCGTCAGACTCCTCAACAAGAAACTCAATCAGGGTCTTATTTAAGGCCTCTTACTTTTGTATTTTATTGTTGTTTTCTCTCTCTCTATTGCACAGTCAGTTTGTTTACATTTCATTATTTGTTTACATGTGTACACTAAGTCCATTTATTTTTGCACTTCCAATAAGTGCTCATTATACCTCACCCACAGGAAAAAGAATGTCATGCGTTAATGTGATGTCATTTATGTATTCTGACAATAAATCTGAATCTGTAATCTGAACACATTGGATGCAACACAGCTGCTGACATTATAGCCTTGAAATTACTGCTTCCAAGATTATCTCATGATTTAATACATTCATGCAGAGCTCATCTGCTCATTACTTCAGGACAGATGTTAGCATTTAAAATAAATAAGTTCAGACCCTGTAAAAATAACAAACATGAATGTCATAAGAATACATTAAAAGTCCATCTGTTAATATTACCAACTGTAATTTATGGGATCTTAGCTTTTCTTTCAGCTTTTCATTTTTTAAAAAGTTTACATATTACTTTGGGATAGAATACCTAGAATCTCACAAATCCCAATGAGACAATATTGAAATAGAATTTGTTCCACACGAGGAACATTGCACTCCACCAGCAAAATGGAGTGGGCTTTATGCAAAGACACATCACAACAAAATTCCACTGGAGTGTTCCAGCAATAGAGTCTGGCACATTCTGTGGACACAAAGCTCCTCCTCCACTTCTGCAACTGCAGGTCTCAGGTTAAGGGTCACAGCTGTTGTGTGAGGTGTTTTAAAGTCAGTCTGTGATACACCACAGGTGAACTAGCAGAGAAGGGATCGGACGGAGTCAACATGGATTTATAAAAGGTAAATCGTGCTTGACAAATCTATTGGAATTCTTTGAGATGGTGACAGGTAAAATAGATGGGGGAGAGCCAGTGGATGTGGTGTACCTGGACTTCCAAAAGGCCTTCGATAAGGTCCCGCATAAACGACTGGCTTACAAAATCAAGGCTCATGGGATTGGGGAAAAGTATTGATGTGGATTGAGAACTGGCTGGCAGGTAGAAGACAGAGAGTTGGGATAAACGGCTCGTTTTCTGAGTGGCAGGCGGTGACCAGTGGGGTGCCACAGGGATCTGTACTGGGACCCCAGCTGTTCACAATTTACATTAATGATCTAGATGAGGGGATTGGATGTAATATCTCCAAATTTGCAGATGACACTAAGCTAGGAGGGGTTGTGTGCACGGAAGAGGGGGTCAGGAAGCTCCAGTGTGATTTGGATAAATTGAGGGACTGGGCAGATCCATGGCAAATGCACTACAATGTGGATAAATGTGAGGTTATCCACTTTGGTAATACAAACCGGAGGGCAGATTACTATTTGAATGGCAATAGATTAAGAGATGGGGAAGTGCAGAGAGACCTAGGGGTACTTGTACACCAGTCTCTGAAGGCGAGCATGCAGGTACAGCAGGCGGTTAAAAAGGCAAATGGTATGTTGGCCTTCATATCAAGAGGGTTTGAGTATAGGAACAAGAATACTTTACTGCAGCTGTACAGGGCCTTGGTGAGACCCCACCTGGAGTATTGTGTGCAGTTTTGGTCACCTTATCTAAGGAAGGATGTTCTTGCAATGGAGGGAGTGCAGAGGCGATTCACCAGGCTGATACCTGGAATGGCAGGAATGACTTATGAGGAAAGATTGCGCAAATTGGGATTGTACTCCCTGGAGTTTAGAAGATTGAGAGGGGATCTCATAGAGACCTATAAAATTCTGGCAGGACTGGACAGAATGGATGCAGATGGGATGTTTCCAATGATGGGAAAATCCAGAACCCGGGGCCATGGTTTGAGGATAATAGGCAAACCATTTAGGACCGAGATGAGGAGGAATTTCTTGACCCAGATGATGGTGAATCTGTGCAATTCATTGCCATAGAGGGCAGTAGAGGCAGGTTCATTAAATCTATTTAAGAGGGAATTAGATCTATTTCTTCAGTATAAGGGTATTAAAGGTTACGGAGAGGAGGCGGGGACGGGGTACTGAACTTTAAGATCAGCCATGATCTCGTTGAATGGCGGAGCAGGCTCGAAGGGTCGAATGACCTACTCCTGCTCCTATCTTCTATGTTTCTATGTTTCTAACTTGAGTGAGAGATGAGGAAAGTACATATGGATGATCCCAAATCCATACAGGACCCAAAAACAACTCTATTTTAGATAAAATTCCAGGGGACGGAGTTTAAACTCCATACATAGAATTTCTAGACCAATGATTCACTGAGTTGACTCACAGATTTACTTGCACATCAACCTTAGCAGTTCAAAACATAGTTTTATAAAAACACTTTATAAAATTAATATCTGAAATAAGAATGTTAGTTAGGTTTCATTAAAACAGTTAAAATTTATTTTCATAAAATGTCAGCATTAACTACCTCTGAGTGGTTATGGCAGAACCTTAAATGCCAATGCACTGTTTTTGCTGCCTGACTGCTTGAAATTAGTCTCAACATTCAAGTTCATGGTCAATGCATTTCATAATTCCCGTTTACATTCTATCAATAAATATCTCTTCTTCCACCACAACAGAAGTATAAAATTGATTTCAACCCAATCCATTCTAAATGATGAAACCAGATATTCTCAATGGTTTTTTTTTTGGCTATGTCCCCGTAGTTCAAAGTTTATGGGTCTTCTTCCCCATGAAGCAGTCAAGTTTACTTAGTTTCTTCCATACTTCTCTGCTACTGACTACATTAGAAGCAGAAGAATTTTCAGTCTGTGCCCCCTCCCCTTAAATGTAGCCCCTTGTGAGAATGGATGGCTTGAACAGTATAAACCATTGAAAAACTGTTAGCTTTTAATTTCCTGTTGCTTAGGCCCCAGAGTTGTTGACGGTACATTTCTTGCTTGGACAATTCTTGTGGTTTGTTCTTTTGGTGACAAACACACAACCCATGTACAGTTGTTGTTGGATTGTCATATGTCAGTCAAACATGACCCAAATTCAATCAGTCAGCAGGGCCTCTGAGAGGAATTTTATCATTGGGTACAAAATTTATTTTGGGCCCCTTTCCCTTCTGCATTAATCATCCCGTTTTTATCCTTTACCATTTTATGCCACGAGATGTAGCCTATAAGCCAAAAAGGATATGAAAGATTTTCTGCATTTGAGGCCTTATGCTCCTATACTCCCTCCATGATAAATATATATAAATATAAATGAAATTAAAGGATCAGAGAGAAGAAAGCACACTGTTTTGAACATCTTTTTTCATGCTACAATACGATAAGGAGGAAGAATTCACACTGAAACATCCTTTTATGTTGCAAAGCAGATCAGATCATCCAAAGACATAATTTTTAGTAAAAAGTAAAAAAGGGTAGATAGGCTTCATATTTACTTTAAAAAAAAACTTTTTTGTGAACATTTTCAAATCACAGCATGAAAATTAATTGTTCTAGTAATGTTTGAATCAATACTTAGCCTGGCTAAATCCACAAGACAATCCTGAGCCATTGTAGACCTTAAATAATTATTAATCAGCTTGAGTTTGCGAAATGACTTCTCTGCAGAAGCTACTTTTGCTGGAATTGTTAATAGTATTCTTAAGTTAACTCAACTATTTACAAACAGGTCACCAAGTCTGTACTCTTTTAACAAATTCAACAGATTTAATGGCTTTTACTGTGCATTTACAAAATTTACATGATTTTTAAAAATATTTTATTTTGATTTCCAAAGACTTGTGAAATTTCAAACACAATACAATTTCTTTTAACCCCGATATGACATACATAGTCAGTTTTTATGCTGCCCCCACCCTCTTCCCACGGTCTTGTCCTGATACAACTAAGAATAAAGTCATATAAATTATACAGATACGAAAAACAAATACCAGTGGGGTACCAAAGGTAAGGAATAAGAAGAAAAAGCAACTGAAAGAGCACATCAATTTCAACAGTCCCACTTCATTGATCCCAATTGTTTCCCTGTAGGGATGGAAAGCACAACCATGTACAGTTGTTGTTGGATTGTCATATGTCAGTCAAACATGACCCAAATTCAATCAGTCAGCAGGGTCTCTGAGAGGAATTTTATCAGAGGGTACAAAATTTATTTTGGGCCCCTTTCCCTTCTCCATGAATCATCCTGTTTTTATCACATTGATTGAATTTGGTCACGCTTGACTGAAATATGACAATCCAACAACAACTGTACATGGTTGTGTGTTTGTCACCAAAAGAATGTATAGCGGTCACATGGAAGTTCAACTCCCAACTAAATATACATACTGCCAAGACGACCTTTACAAACTGAATTTGGTATTTGGACAGTTTAAAAAAAACACATCCATAATGTTTCTCAAAAGGTACAACTCTGGATCCTGTAGAAAATCCACCTTTGTAATTTTTGTTCAGAATGTCCCCCAGGTCCTTCCAGAAGGACACAGCCACGTTGAATGGATAAAGGTTCCTCTCTCCATCTAAAGCACATTTCCAAGATTTCTGGTTTAGATTTGTGTGGTTTTTGTGGTGTGAAATATAGTTGATGCAGGAAATTGTATTGAACCAACTTGTACCTGGCATTAATAACAGCTGTAATGCTGACTGGACACAGGTCTGAGCAGCACTGCTTGTGAATTGTTGCGCCCAAGTCCGACTCCCATCTTTTCCTTGATCTGTCCAAGTCCGGCTTCAGGGCCTCACTTTGGTATATGAAATACATCATGGAAATAAACTTACACATTTTCCCCTTTAAAATTTCCATGCCACTACACACAGGCAGGGTTACAGATGGTCCCAATTTGTCCCTCAAAAAATGATGTTAGTTACAGATAGCAGCAGAATGTTCTATTTGACAAATCATATTTATTCCTCAATTGCTCGAAAATCATTAGCTGCCCTCACTTGTAACAATTCTCGATACACCTGATCCTCTTTCTGGCACCAGGTATCCAGGATCTTATTGTCCAGAATTATGGGTATTAAGTTGTTCTAGGTCCAGGGTGTTTTGGGAGATAGCACACCTTCAATCCAATACATTGAGCTATTATTTTCCATGCCTGAAGTACATGCTTTACTATGGGGTCATCCATTTTCTTAGTGTCCCATTTATGTATAAACCCTCCTGCTATCTTTTTAGTTAATACATGTAGTTCAATTTGTGCTCAGGAGGGGGGTGGGGTGGGAAACCCTTCCTCAAAGAGTGAGGTGAAAAACTATGCCTGGGCCACCCAATAATATATTTTGAAATCAGGAATTTTTAAGCTCCCCTCTCTCCACTCCCCCAGTTTGTAATACCAAGTCAACTTTTCCATGGAGATTCTAGCCACTTTACTGTTCCACAGTAATTTTTGAGCATCTTAAAGAAGCCCTTGGACAATGGAATGGGTAATGACTGAGATAGATATTGTAGCCTTGGCATCACCTTCATTTTAACACAGTTAATTCTGCCCACCAAAGGTATGGGCAGAGTTCACCATCTACCAAGGTCCTCCTCAATCTTCCAAAGCAAAGGGAGATAATTGAGTTTGTATAAGTTGTGTAAATCTTTGTCTACTTTTACCCCCAGATATTTAATGCCTTCTTTCAGCATTTGAATTGACTTCCCGGTTGGTATTATCTATAATCCCCCTTCGTCAAAAGCATGATCTCATTCTTGTCCAGACTTATCTTATACTCCAAGACTTTCCCAGAATCCTCCAGTGTGGCCAACAACCCCTGCAGGTCCATCAAATATACTAGCACATCATCAGCGAATAGGTTGATTTACAATATTTACATGATTATCCAAATCAACCGCTCCTTCTTTGGGGATGATGTTTCCAACAGTTTGTTCTTGCTCCAATTCTATAAGTGAGTTCAATGGAAAATATTTTGAAGTCGCACTTAATCCAAATTGTAAGAGCATTTGTTGACCCGTTTTGTTCATTTTCTTCTCGTTCTTTTTTGTCTTTTCTTTTCAAGGCTCCTGATCTTTGAGAATATATTTTGGAGAGAGGATTTATAATTTATACTTCTATATCTGAAAAAATGAAAAAAACTGCGAAAAGACAAAATCTTCGCACAGTTGACATATTGGTTATCGGTTATCCAAATAAAAGGATCAGTAAATAGTGGTCAATTATTTTGTATGACTTTGTTATAAATAATGGGAAATTTTTTTGCTGACCCGTGATCCCCAGTCATTACACCATACTTCCAATGTGAATCCTGCCCTCAGTAATAGACTAGTGGACTGCTTCAAGCATGATTACAAATTCTGCCTTCATGCCAGTACTGAACCACAAATCCCTCGTTTTCACACACCAGGCAAATATTAGCCTACTTCTTTGGGTTAAATATTTACATGCAGTCCATGTCTACTTACATGTTGTGATGGTCTGATGGCTGAGACGAGTGTCCACACATCAGCTGACCGCATGATCTGAAAATGTTTTTGACTTGAGACACGAAGGCAAATTTTTCTTTATTCTTTAATGCAATATTCCATCTAAAAAAAGTTCAGAATGTAGTTTTTGATAATTATATATAATATGCATATGTAGGCATTATTATATCCCATTAAAGGGGACATCAATACTTTGTGGACATTCCGGACAAAATTGAACAAAAGCAATGTGGGCACAGGGCAGTGGGCTCGTCTCAGTCTGGGTCCATGGCTTCCCCATTAAATCAAACTGATGCTGTGATGCTCTGATGAAAGCAAATAATATTATTCATCGTACCTCTAAATTTTCCAACACTACATATTATTATAGATCATAATTTCTACAAATTATGATATATAAAACTATGTAGACTCACACAAAATGTGAATACTAGTCTTCACAAAATATATGCAAAAAATTTCTGAGATTTCAGGAAATTCCTGGTCCCTTCCTTTGGCTCCCAGGCCCCATTATGGACCCTGGGTCTCAGGTATGATGTATTCCTTGCACCCCCCCTTTCATATGCCCTGTCTGTTAGTGATTCAGTTCGGTGGCCCAGGTTAGGTATAAAAGTGACTGAAAAAGGAGATAAAAAGGATTGAATTTAATCAACCATTAATAAAATCAACCCCTTGATATTATTGATTCAAAATTTCGAAGTTGCAGGACCAAATCTCCCGTGTTTTGTTCACTTTGGATAATTTCAATAAAACCATATTTTTCATATTTCTGCTGACCAAGTTTATAGATCAGGCAACTGCCAAGTTGTATTGCATTGACTTTTACATGGAGATTTTTTAAAAACTAGAATGAACGAAGATTTTATTGACATCAATGTAAAAATAATGTAGAGATACAATGAAAGTCTTACTTGCTGCAGATTCCCAGATATACACTAATAACAATTTAATTATAATTAACACATGTGATACCATAAAGATAATAAATATAAAAAGTAGATAGATAGATACATAGATAGATAGATGGATGGATAGATAGATGGATAGATGGATGGATGGATAGAGAGAAAGAGAGAGATAGATAGATAGATAGATAGATAGATAGATAGATAGATAGATAGATAGATAGATAGATAGATAGATAGATATTCAAAGTTGGCAAGTAGTGCACAAATAAGTGTTCTGTCAGTAGTGCAGATGGATCTTTTGTGTACTTGAAGGAATGTTATGATAAGGATAATATGGGAAGGTTTAGGAACATGACAGCTGTTTAAAAGAATTGTTCATATACACTGAGGTGCCAGTTTCTGTACCTTCTGTTTTAATGTAGCAGTGAGAGAAGAGTATGGCCAGGGTGATAGGAATCTTTTATGATATTGGCTGCTTTCTTTTTTTTTCTTTTTTTAATTTTTTTTTCACACCATAAATCACATTAGCCATGATATACACTATTTCTTTTTCACACATATACAGTGACTTTTTCTCCCCCCACCCCCCCCTCATCCATTTTAGGTATACAATCTAGGTTGCATTAAGCCAGTCAGACAATGTTGTCATTCAACAAAATTACACCAGAAATTCTACTGAGTCCATTCTTTTCTTTCCTTCTCCTTCCATCAACTTAGGTAATGTTTGTCCCCGGTAGGTTTTCGCTATTGTATTTAATGTAAGGCTCCTATACTTGTTCGAATATTTCAATATTATTTCTTAACCTATATGTTATTTTTTCTAATGGAATACATTTATTCATTTAAATTTAGTAGTTTCTTCCTTTTAATTTGGTTATGTATTCCATTAATATTTAAAGACATATAGTTCAGTGTAGCCCTTTTATATTTTGTTTATCTTCTCTTTCCGTTTTTCCATCATTACCTTTCCTCCTTTTCCATTTCTGTTTTCTTATTTTCAACTCTTTATAAGACAACATTTCTACAACATCCAACATTTTCCTTATTCTCCTATTTCTATCTTATTTATCCCCAATCTCCCCTTCACCTCCTGAGTTGTCCTTTATCCCTTGTCGGACAACCACATCTCCCCTCTCCATTTGGATTTGCGAATCCACTCGCAAGCGTCAACTGATTTTGCAGTGACCGCTATTTCCCCCCACCCCGCCTCCCCCAGAAAAGATTTCACTTTTCATATGTCACAAAGGTCACTCTTTTAATTCCCTCCTTATTCTCTCTATTCCATTACCTTCCCTTATTAATTCTTGTCTATACTATCTATATTTTCCTCTAAGTACAGATACATTCATGTATGCTCATTGTCTCTATTCACTCTTATACCTCTTTACCCGCATACATATCAATCGTGATCATTTTTACTCTCATTACCCGTCTTCATCCCTCAGTCTATTTTTGTCTTTAGCCACATACATATCAATCGTGATCATTTTAACTCTCATTACCCGTCTTCCTCCCTCAGTCTATTTTTGTAATTGTTCTGCAAATTTTCGTGCTTTTTCTGGATCCGAGAATAGTCCGTTTTGTTGTCCTGGAATAAATATTTTCAATACCGCTGGATGCTTTAGTATAAATTTATACCCTTTCTTCCATAAAATCGCCTTTGCTGTATTGAACTCTTTTCTCTTCTTTAGGAGTTCAAAACTTATATCTGGATAAATGAAGAATTTTTGCCCTTTATACTCCAGTGGTTTGTTGCCCTCTCTTACTTTTTCCATTGTCTTCTCCAGTACCTTTTCTCTTGTAGTATATCTTAGGAGGGTTGGTGCGAGAACACAGCCTTGCTTCACGCCATTGTTAATGGAGAAGGGTTCAGAGAGCTCATTGCTGTATCTGACCCGACCTTGTTGGTTTTCGTGCAGTTGGATAATCATGTTGAGGAACTTTGGGGGACATCCGATGCGCTCTAGTATTTGCCAAAGCCCTTTCCTGCTCACGGTGTCGAAGGCTTTGGTGAGGTCAACAAAGGTGATGTAGAGTCCTTTGTTTTGTTCTCTACACTTTTCTTGGAGCTGTCTGAGGGCAAAGACCATGTCAGTGGTTCCTCTGTTAGCGCGAAAGCCGCACTGTGATTCTGGGAGAATATTCTCAGCGACACTAGGTATTATTCTATTTAGTAGAATCCTAGCGAAGATTTTGCCTGCAATGGAGAGCAACGTGATTCCCCTGTAGTTTGAGCAGTCTGATTTCTCGCCTTTGTTTTTGTACAGGGTGATGATGGTGGCATCACGAAGATCCTGAGGCAGTTTACCTTGGTCCCAACAAAGCTTGAAAAACTCATGCAGTTTGGCATGCAGAGTTTTGCCGCCAGCCTTCCAGACTTCTGGGGGGATTCCATCCATACCTGCTGCTTTGCCACTTTTCAGTTGTTCGATTGCCTTATATGTCTCATCCAGGGTGGGAACCTCATCCAGCTCTAGCCTTAGGGGCTGTTGAGGGAGCTGGAGCTTCAATCTTCTTCAGCATGATGCTGAACCAAGCCATGAAAGACCCCAACAATGAAGACGCTGTTTACATCCGGTACCGCACGGATGGCAGTCTCTTCAATCTGAGGCGCCTGCAAGCTCACACCAAGACACAAGAGAAACTTGTCCGTGAACTACTCTTTGCAGATGATGCCGCTTTAGTTGCCCATTCAGAGCCAGCTCTTCAGCGCTTGACGTCCTGCTTTGCGGAAACTGCCAAAATGTTTGGCCTGGAAGTCAGCCTGAAGAAAACTGAGGTCCTCCATCAGCCAGCTCCCCACCATGACTACCAGCCCCCCCACATCTCCATCGGGCACACAAAACTCAAAACGGTCAACCAGTTTACCTATCTCGGCTGCACCATTTCATCAGATGCAAGGATCGACAATGAGATAGACAACAGACTCGCCAAGGCAAATAGCGCCTTTGGAAGACTACACAAAAGAGTCTGGAAAAACAACCAACTGAAAAACCTCACAAAGATAAGCGTATACAGAGCCGTTGTCATACCCACACTCCTGTTCGGCTCCGAATCATGGGTCCTCTACCGGCACCACCTACGGCTCCTAGAACGCTTCCACCAGCGTTGTCTCCGCTTCATCCTCAACATCCATTGGAGCGCTCACACCCCTAACGTCGAGGTACTCGAGATGGCAGAGGTCGACAGCATCGAGTCCACGCTGCTGAAGATCCAGCTGCGCTGGATGGGTCACGTCTCCAGAATGGAGGACCATCGCCTTCCCAAGATCGTATTATATGGCGAGCTCTCCACTGGCCACCGTGACAGAGGTGCACCAAAGAAAAGGTACAAGGACTGCCTAAAGAAATCTCTTGGTGCCTGCCACATTGACCACCGCCAGTGGGCTGATAACGCCTCAAACCGTGCATCTTGGCGCCTCACAGTTTGGCGGGCAGCAGCCTCCTTTGAAGAAGACCGCAGAGCCCACCTCACTGACAAAAGGCAAAGGAGGAAAAACCCAACACCCAACCCCAACCAACCAATTTTCCCTTGCAACCGCTGCAATCGTGTCTGCCTGTCCCGCATCGGACTGGTCAGCCACAAACGAGCCTGCAGCTGACGTGGACTTTTTACCCCCTCCATAAATCTTCGTCCGCGAAGCCAAGCCAAAGAAGAAGAAGAAAGATATCTTAGGAATTTTACTACAATAGATCTTGGTTTTTGTTGTGGTTGTGGTTTAGAGGCCAATACTCTATGTGCCCTTTCTATTTCCATTTCTTGCTGTAGTTCTGGACATCCTAGGGTCTTAGGGATCCACTCTTTTATAAACTCCCTCATATTCTTGCCTTCTTCATCTTCCTTAAGGCCCACTATCTTTATGTTATTTCTTCTGTTATGGTTTTCCATTGTATCTATTTTTTGAGCTAGTAGTTCTTGTGTCTCTTTAGTTTTTTTATTAGATTTCTCCAATCTCTTTTTTAAGTCTTCTACCTCCATTTCTGCTGCTACTGCCCGCTCTTCCATCTTGTCCATTTTCTTTCCCATTTCTGTTAAGGTCATCTCCATTTTATTTATTTTCTCTTCTGTGTTGTTTATTCTTTTTCTTAAATCCTTAAATTCCTGTGTTTGCCATTCTTTAAATGACTCCATGTATCCTTTAATAAGAGCAAGTATATCCTTTACCTTGCCTTTCTTTTCTTCTTCTATTTCCCTGTACTCTTCCTCTTCCTCTTCTTCTTCCTCTGGGTTGACCATCTGTTGTTTCTTTGGTGCCCTTTCCTCCTCTTCTTTCTTGTTTCTATTGTCTTCTGTGGTCTCTTCTTGCTGCAGGTGTTCTGCAGCTGTCATTGCCGGCTGTGGAGGTCGACTCCCCAGCTGGTCCCCCCTCCCGTCGGTGTGTTTTTTTTCATTCGCATCGCGCATGCGCGATACTTCACGCATGCGCGGTTGCGCACTTTTACTCGGCTCTGCGAGCCATTTTTGTAGTCCATTATTTACCGACCTGAGGGAGCGGGTTTCTCTCTCCGCAGCGGGCCTCTATGGACAGGTAAGGCCTTCACCTTTTTCCTCCTTTGTCTTCTCTTCCTCTCTTCTTACCGTTGCTTTCGATTTTTCTTTTTTTGTCGCCATCTTCTTTCCACCTTTATACTCACTTTTCTGTAACTTTTATTTCTGTGCCTTTGTGTTTTCCTTTGTTTTTCCCGACTTTTCTGGAGAGGGCTGGAGTTCACCGTCCGGCCACTACTCCATCACGTGACTCCCTCCTTATTGGCTGCTTTCTTGAAGCAGCACCCCATGCAGATGTCTTCAGGGCATAGGAAGTTAGTGCTTGTGATGGACTTGACCTTGTCTGCAATTTTCTGCATTCCTGTGCATTCAGATTTCCAAAGCAAGCCAGTCAGTCAGTATACTTTCTACAGAATGCGTGTAGAAGTTGGATAGCGTATTCAACAACATGTCAAATCTCTTCAGAATACTTGGAATGTTGAAGCATTGGCATGCCTTCTTTACAGGTGCCTCATTATGATCGTCCTTGGAGAGATTCTTAGATGTTTGTACACCCAGGAACTTGTAATAAAATTCACTGCTTAATCTAATTTTAATAAAAACAAAATATCCTTATTTAGGTTATGCATAGACTTTAATGCATCGACTCAACTTGGCCAGGCTACACTGAATCTAAAATCACTGAATTCTAAATGTCAAAACGGTAATGCGTTTTATTTGCTCTGTTCTAGGTAATCCTTCATATTGGCCGATTTCTAGTCTTATATTCCCATGCTGAATCATGAAGTGTGTGAGCCATCTTTGAGAAAGGGAATACAGCTCTGTGATTTTCATCTCTTCATAAAATTGGTTTGCTTTCTCTATTAGCATTGGCTCTGAGACACAGCCACCCTTTGATCTTTCAGCAAAACCAGGCACATAGTCTATGATTAAGATTGCCAACCTTTGTTGCATGGATTTCAACATTTTCATCACTCTCTGTTTATCAAGAAACTCTTTAAGCTTTGCACTTTGCATGTCAATGTTATAAAGTATTGAGGAAAGGATGTTGAATTGTTTCATAAGAACATAAAGATTTTCACCTTTTCTCAGTCTTTTACGTATTTTAATTTTCCATTTCAATGTTGGAACAACACATTCCACTCTGTACTTTTGAGAAGAAAATTCTTTTGTGACATGATGGATACAGTTCAGCTGATGAAGCCCTGTGCCCAGGATTGGTGATCAGCTAACAACCTGTATCTGGACATCAAAAAAACGAAAGAGATGGTTGTCAACTTCAAGAGGGCCGGGGGTGGGGGGGGGGCACGCTCCACTGACCATTGACGGCTCCACCATTGAAGTCATCAAGAGTATCAAGTTCTTGGAATGCACTTGGTGGAGAACCTCACATGGCCCCTTAGCACAAGCTCCATAGCCAAGAAAGCCTCTTCTTCCTGTGAAGTCTGAGGACAGTTCATCTCCCACCTTCCATCCTCACTACATTCTACAGAGAATCTATCAAGAGCTTACAGTACAACTGCACCACCACATGGTTTGGAAGCTGTACCATCTCGGACCTCAAGACACTGCAGTGGATAGTGAAATCTGCAGAAAAGATCATTGGGGACTCTTTTCCTATCATGAAGGACATCTACAACACTTGATGCAGGCAAAAGGCAACAAACATTGTGAAGGACTCCACATATCCCTCAGGTAAACTCTTCTCCCTTCAGACATCTGGTTGGAGGTACTACAACAATTGAGCCCTTACATCATCAGACTCCTAAATTCCCAGAACATTTGGGATTGGGTACCATGGACTGTTAATGTACAATTCTTAATATTTTAAATGTGTTGAACTTCTATTTTAACCTATATTTATGTAAATATGCTCCATGGTCCTGGAGAAATGCTATCTTGTCTTTACCATGCAAGCATGGTATGAATGATAAATAAAGGTGACGTTTGCCACTGGTAAACACGGATAAAGGAATGAGGGTGAATTGCTTTGCTGAAGGCTGATGAGAAACAGCATGAACCAAGTCATATTGGAACCCAGTACACCAAATCTACCTTTATGTTTCTTCAAATAAATTATGTAATGACCTAATATTCTTAAGTTGGTTTTATGGAGGACGGCTGATTTGAGCCAAACTCCATCCACGGAGAAAAGTCTGAACTTACTTTTTGATAGAGCAGCCCTAAAAGGCTGCTCCAGTGTCGCTTTTATGCTGAGCAGTGCCTTTGTACGTCCTCCAGAGCTGATGTAGGCGGGGTGACTGTTGCCACGGCGCCGCCCATCAACATGACAGCATAAATACGCAGAAAGCAATGGCTGTCTTCGTTACTCATAATCCCCCATACAACTGGAACCCTGGGAAATGCAGAGCGGCTCCAGCTGCATGGGGGATTATGGGTAACAAAGACAGACATTGATCCTTCTTCCACCTGGCACTGCTCCTCCGGCTCGGTGCTGGAAGTGGAGAAGTGGCCGATGGTGTCAGCGTTGATTCACCCTGTCCAGCCCCATTTACCCTGAGTGAGGGAGGGGTCATGAAGGGAGAGGAGAGTGAGTGAGGGGAAAGAGAGAGGGGGAAAGAAAGGAGGGAAAGAGAGGGGGGAGAGAGAAGTGGGATCTTTCTCTTTGCGGAAGGCTCGGCTGTCACAGTGCAGAGTCGCTGCCTCTTACAGCACAATGAAAGCGCCAAGGACATGTTAACATTACAACCACACTCTACAATGTTATCACCTGTGTCTTGTCATGTTCAGATTATCACAGATTATTTTTAAAGCAGCTTGATTACACAGCACTATCCCAATTAAACATGGTAAAGGATGCTTGACTTGGCCAGTTATTGTAATTCCCACATCTTCAAACGTCTAGCTTTAAACCTAATTACAAAGGAGAACAAAGGCAATGAAGTGGGAATGCAGCAGAATCAAAGCGGAGCATGACTGGTCCGGGCAACAGTTTGTCTGTGTCTGAACGTGATGGGAATGGGCAAGGGGTGATGACATCCCAGTTCCAAGATCAACTTTAATTACTAAGTATGATTGTTTTGTCTGTGGATGTTCATTCTCATGCATCTGATATACTGCCATGTTTGTGTGCTAATCTGAAGTCTTGGGTCGTGGGCTGACGGCATCATCACAATGTCACCAGCCCGCCCCTAGCAGGCCGCTTGCAGCGGGAGTACATTTATGAAGTTAAGTGGGGTGCTCTGCTCCACTTCTGCCACAAGCCTGAAGAAAGATCGAAATTGGTGTCTTAGAGCCACTTACATAGCATTTTTGAGAGTAGGGTCAGCGATGTGAGGGTGGAGAATCTACACCTTTACAGTTGCAATTTTTTTTTACTGTATAGAAACTTTTGACAGTTGCTTTGGAATTCTGAATGCATAAATTCTGGGTAAATGAGAATTTACTATCTAAATTTATTTTAAAACACAATTAATGTATACAAGTCAATTAAAACATGAATATTAAAATAAAATAAACATAAACTTTCGCCTACCTTTTTAATGTAAGTCAGGAACTAATGGGGTCACTAGGCCTTTCCACCCACAGCTGGCATAAGTTTCAGGGGCCATTCCACACTTTCATCTCATGATTTCTCCATGATACACTGGCTCTCATTTCAGGTTCACGTTCATATCAATATTTCATCTTTCCTTATGGCATATATAAATCTATTCAGCCCATCACATCCATGCTAATTCACAGAACAATTCCATTGCCTGAACAATTCTTCCCAACAATTCCCATGCAGTCTACAGAATAGATGAAATTCACTGCACCTGATTCATCTGACAACCCACACAACTTTGGGATGTGGGAGGAAAGACAACAAAATCCATGTCATCATATAAAGAATGTGCAGTCCACACAGACAGCAGTAGACATCAGGATTGAACATAGGCTGCTGGAGCTGTGAGGTGGTAGCACTATTGGCTGTTCTACTGGTGAACCCATGGATCCACACCTCACAGTATATTTAACATTAATATTTTCCTATCGGAGGTCCTTGTGAATAATGCTGCAGAGGTTTTCCAAGTTGGTTTCTATTGTGACCTCGGAAACTATTGCAGCACGTTGGATCCAAATGCAGCAATACTCTGATAATCTGGGATTAGCAGGATTTTGGTAGTGCTGGACTAGGAGAATATTTGTACTGTTGACTATTACACTTGTTAATACATCAACACCTTTTGACTCACTTCTTTAGAGGTAAAGCAGTTTGATAAATTTTCCTGTGATCTATATTGTTTAAAGGGAGCATGAAAAGTAGAGCACCAATGAATTCAGAGAAGCACAGGAAACAAGGTTCCAGTGAGTTCAAAATAAGGCAGGAAACAAGGCCCCGGTTAAAGATAAAAGGGACCTTTTCACTTTGGGATACTCAGTCTTGAGCTACTTCAGACTGCAATGTCTCAAGGCAGTTTTTGTTTTGTGCTATTCATAGGCTAACAGTATCTAATGTGTTAACTTCCACTCCCACAAGTCATTAAATATCCCCAAGATATGTGAAGGACAAATAAATGGAGTAAGAATGAAACTCATTTTAGGTGAATACTTGCAGTGTGTTTCTCCCAGCTTCTGTATTAATTGCTTCCTCTGACCATATGGTGTTTCCAAAGTCTGCATCTATATCAAATGTTGGCCATGTCTGTAAACACAACCAGTCTGGCAATTTCTTACATGCAAAGCAATAAAATTGGCTTTGTCATGACAGACGCATCTAAAAAAAATGAATATAAAAGATACTTCTATTATTTCTACTTAGTTTTAAAAGCTGCAATTGTGTGACGAAATTACATTGCAAGAATTACTTTGATTCATTGTCTTGGATTTAGGCTGCATGCTGAGGATATTTGTCCTATCCCTGGCAGATAAAACATATTGCTATTTTAAAATGGCACACATGTGGTGGATAGCTACCATTATATCTTTAGAACAATCTGCTCCCGCTTCCCTTTCATGCTTCCTATTTGTTTTTAATGACTCTAGCACTGTCTGCCACTGTCGCCACAATAGTTTTATCTCTTCAAAATCAGAATCAGAATTTATTGTAATGAACAAGTCAAAAAAATTCATTGCATTGGTCAAAATAATGGAATACAAGTCGAGAAATAATGGGATTTTTAAGAAAGGTACAGCAATAATCATGGGCGATTTTAATCAAAGTTCAAAGTTCTAATTTATTGTCAGAGTACATCTTTTTCCTGCAGCCCAGGCAGAATTTATACCCCTCGGTAACTAAATTGTCCTCAAGAAAAAGAGACATATGTAAAAAAGAGAGAAATGCAAACAAAAAAAGAAAAGTAAACAAACTGCTAAACAAAATAAATGAATATCAGTAATGAATAATGTACAAAGTAAGAGACTTCAAATGAGTCTCTGGTTGAGTCTGTTGTTTTAGCGTCTGGCAGTGGAGGGATAACAACTGTTCCTGAACTTGGTACGAATTTTGTGGTGCCTATACATCTTCCCTGATGGCAGCAGTGGGAACCGAGAATATCCTGAGTGGTGCAGATTCTTGATGATTGTAGCTGCTCTCTGACAGCAGCGTTCCATGTAGATTTATTCGATGGTGGGGTAAGATTTGCCTGTGATGTACTGGCCCATGTCCATTACCTCTTGCAGGGCTTTTAGCTCAGAGGTATTGGTGCCCCCGTACCAAGCTGTGATGCAGCCCATCAGCACACTCATTGTGTGATAGTACAGATTCTATCACCAATGTGTATATGTACAGATGGTAGTGTGATGGGCTGAGAGCGTAGCCACACCTACTGGCAGGTCTTAAAGGATTGCTCCTAGCCAGATCAGGTCATTCTGGACTGGTCGACCTGCATGTGATACGCTCCAGTCTTTCAATTAATAAAAGCCTTGGTTTGGATCAACAAGTCTTTGGTTCTTTCGACGCGCTCTACACATTGGTCGTAGTTTGTCGAGATTTCTGACATCATACCAAACCTTCTCAAACTCCTGAGGAAGCAGAGGCATTGATGTGCTTTCTTCACGATAATGTTAGAATGTTGGGTTCGGGAAAGGTCCTCCAAGATAGTGACTGCAGGAATTTAAATTTGCTCAGGCTCTCTGATTATTATTTAGAATAAACAAATCATATTGGCAAGGATTACCATGAGGGCATAATCAAATAATAGATTCAGAATCAGTTTTTTGAGCAATGCTTTGCGGGACCAATTTGGGAGAAAGCTATTTTAGATGTGATGTAGTGTATGGGGTAAGATTGGCCCATGGCCTCATTGTTCAGGATCGACTGGGAAAGGGTGTTGTAGAATTCCAAATTCCATTTGCAAGTACGAAAGTTGTCTAAATTTAACTAAAGGCAAATACAATGTCACGAAGATGGAATTGGCAAAGGTGGACGGGAAGATAGATTCTAGAATAAGATTGTAGATGAGCAGTTGTAGACATTGAAGAGGATTTATCATATTTCACATTATTAATCCAACAGTCCCAGCTTCGGTTCAATCAATATTTACCGTAGTTCCTCATATATTTTATCTGCAGATATTGTTAAATTACTTGCTAGTTTACTCCCAAAAGCAGAAGTTCCTTCTCCTTATTATGTTTAACATTGCTAACTTAAAAAATCCCAAGTATCTGATCTACCATTAATCAATGACAGTCTTCTAACTGTAAAGTTATTTGGAGGTGAGGTGAGCAAGAAAAACTCAACAAGAAGGCTGCACCATGTATTGAAAACTATCAAGATTAAGGATGGTCTCAACTTCAAGTGAAAAAACAGTAACAGGGATATTCTGGAAATCTGAAATAAGTACAGAAAATATTGAAAATGCTCAGCAGACTGTGGAAAGAAAAAGAGACAATATTTCAGGTCCCCGACCCTTAATAAGAGCTTGGAAAGAGAACAAATAGGTTAGTTTTCAGTAATGGATTGAGCAAAAGTAATATCTCTCATAAGTCCAAATAACTTACAGTCATTGATTAATGGTAGATCAGATATTTTGGATTTTTTTAAGTGTGCAATGTCTAAAACATAATTTTTAAAAATAGTGACTTTTGGTTTTGGGAGTAAACTAGCAAGTAATTTAACAATATCTGCACCTATATATAAAATATATGAGGAACTAAGGTAAATATTGATTGAACTGAAGCTAAGATTGCTGGATTAAAGAAATGGCAAAGATTATAAATGATTATTTCCAATCAGTTTTCACATTAGAAGGCACCAAAAGCAATAGATAATAAAGGAGGGAAAGAACTTAAACCAATCTCCAATTTGAAAAAAATGTGAGGCAAAATGACAGAAGCTGAAGGTTAACAAATTCCATGGACCTGAAGATCTCTATCTGAGGGTCCTAAATTAAATGATTATAGGGATAATGAATATGTTAACAATGATCTACCAAGACTGCTGGATTCTGAACAGGTCCTGAGCACTGGAAATGCATGCCTCTGTTTAAGACAGGAGGAAAATAGAATTCGGGAAAGCATTGTCCAGTTGGCCTAACAATTGACAATATTGAAGTGGAAACAAAAGTCAATGGGTTTTATAGAAGGGAAACTGTAATTGAAAAAATTGCCTTTTTGAACAAGGTGATTGAAGAGAAACCAGCAGATGTAATTGGATTTCCAAAATGTAGCATATAAAAAGTATTGTATAATTAGAAGTTAACAACATAGATAATATCTGGGAATGGATAGGAAAGTGGCCAGCAAACAGGAAATGAAGAATTGAATAATTTTGGATTGATACTTGTATCCAGAGGGTTACATGTGGAATCATACTGGTCCCTCTGCTGTTTATCAGCTTATAACCCAGATAAAGGACTGAGAGCAGCATGGTGATCCAAAAATAGATTGCTCAGTAGATGATGAGGAGAATATAAAGAATATGCACAGAGATATGAATAGGTTAAAGTAAGTGGGCATGAAGGTAGCAGATGGAGTGCAATGAGGTCAGATATGAGATTATCCATTGTGGAGGAAGATTAAGAAAAAATAAACATAGTGTCACTAGAATTGTTGCAAAGGAATCTGAGGATCTTGGTATATGAAACATCCAAGTAGAACAAGTAATGAAGAACATAATGCAATGTTGACCTCCAAAAGGGCTATGGAGCATACAAAAGGTAAGTTTTGATGGCATTTTATAGGGAAAACGAACTGCAATTGCTTTCTATTCTGAACTTATGTAACTTTCTGACATTAGAGAGGATACAAATAAACTCTGAACCCAGCTGATCTTTTAAGTAGTTTGATTACAAAAATATAATCAAGAAAGTTAATTGATAAGTAATATCATGGCAAAAAAAAAACAGACACTCCACATAAAAGGTAAATGATATATTTTGTGGAAGCTTCTTCCTATTACTTAAACACAGGTCAAAACATCTTGCTGACATTTTTAAGTCCAAACTACAACCCATAGGCTTATTTAAATATATATTTACAAGTACAATCCCATGAAATCACGTTCCACCAGAGCATTTTTCATCATCCAATAATCCCTGTTAACATTGCTAATGGAATCTGCTTCCTTCACTTTCTCAGGCAAAGTATCACAGCTCCAATAACTCTCTTTGGGAAAGTATGCCTCCCCTCCTGATATTCTGCCAAGAATTTTTCATCTAAACCAAGATGAACATTGCATTTTAATTGATCTTCTCCGTCATACCTTGCATCACCCTGATAAAAAAAAAATTAGTCAAGAACAGACCTGACCAGAACCAAGCTCCAAACTTGTACCATAATGTAATCCTGGGACATTGGTTTCAAGTTGTATCTCGAAGCAATTACTCCTTTTGAAATCTTTTTGCCCTTTCTCGAGCATTATTTAAAATATATAATATCTTTTAAAAATTTTACTATTAGGGTTCAGCTTGGACGTGAAGCTTAAAGTGAAGTTCCTAATTTTGGTGATATTTATTTTAATTCTAAAATAGAAAAGGATGTCATAACAAGCTGAGATACCTTAACCTTTTAAATGACTTTGAAGCTTTCCAGAATATTGGTTCCTTCACAGCTTTTGCTAATTGGCTCACCTTGAGTTCGCAGTTGGTTGTATTTCCATGTCTTTCTTTGAAGGGCATTTTTCTTCAATGTCAGCTCTCTTTAACCATTAGCTTCAAAATATAGTGAATAACTAAAATTCATTTACATGTAAAACACTTTGAAGTAAAATGTAAGTACTAGATCTCTAATTTCCTTTCCCTTCTCCATTCAATTTCAAGATGTTTTTCTGCTAATATTAAATTATTTTGGAGCATGCACTGGGATTAGAAGTCATTAAAAAGATGAACTTTGCAGTTCTTCCTATTCCAAATAATTTATTGATCCATTGAAGAGTTTAGCATTCATAAAAATACAAGTGATCTCCTTTCAATATCTGTAAAATCGTAGAATATCAAAATAAAAAGGAGCAAGTACAATAAAAATGTAAACAAGTAGCTATGCTTGGTAACATAGTGAAACTTATGCAATTAGCTCTCTTGTGTACAGCAAAGGATATCACTTGAAATATCTCATAGAGCCAATGAAGTACTTGGAAAGTATAAAAATGCAAGAAAAACCTTAAGAAAGAAGTCAGGATGGCTAAAAAAGATGTGAGGTTGTTTTGGCCGACAATGTGAAGGTATATTAAGAGCAAAATAAGATCGGAGTCAAAAGGGATGGGGGAGATCCTAAATGGGTTTTTAAAATCTGTCTTCATTCAGGAAATCGGCACAGAGCCGTTGAAAGTAATGAAAATAAACAGTGAGGTTATAAAACATACATAGATTAAAGAGGAGGAAGTGCTTGCTGTCTTAAAACAAATATGGGTGGATAAATCCCTAGGGCCTGATAAGGTAATCTCTCAGACCCTGAGGGAGAATAGTGTAAAAATTTCAGGGGCTCTAGCAGAAATATCTAAAATATCCTTACCCATAGGTATTGTGCCAGAGGATGGGAGGGTAGCTCATGTTGTTCTGTTGTTTAAAAAAGACTACAAAATTAACCCTAGAAGTTATAGACCAGTGTGCCTGACATCAGCAGTAGGTAAATTATTGGAAGGTGTCCTAAAAGATGGGATATACAATTATTTGTAGAGCTAGGCACTGACTAGGGATAGTCAATATGGCTTTGTGCAGAAATGTTGACAAAAATTATAAAAGTGGGTTTTACATTGGAACCAGAACTGTATTTATTGAGCATCTTATGGTTATTGGCACAAAACTATCAAAATATCGAATACAGTTTGTGAGGATTGCACTAGTGTGACAGATTTTAGATAAGTTTTTGGGAGATAAATAGGGGAAGGTTTTTCTTAGTTTAGTTCACATACAAGAACTTTAAAACAGATCCTGGAACTCTGCTCATGCTAGACAGGCCAGCTCCAAGACCCTTTGCAAAAGCTTTGGGGAGTGCCCAAGAGACTTCACTAATGGATTGTTGTTTAAAAAAAGGCAACAGGTGAAAGAATTTATCAAAGCTGCAGGCTGTCTGGAGTGGAACTTTCTGTTCAAAGAGGGACATGTGGTTTTGAAAGCAGATAGAGAAAAACAGGCATTTTTTTCTCTGAGAGAGAAAGAGAGAGAGAGAGAGAATTCAGTTCTGCAGTTTTACAGTCAGCAGCAGCAGCTGGGACTGAAACAGGACAAGCTGGTAAGCTTGTGGAAAACCCCATTTGGAACACCATTTGTGTAGTTCAGCCTGGTCAAAGCCCTTATGGTTCATACAAGAGGAGAGGACTGGCTGCCTAATGTTTCACTTGAAATAAGTGAAACAAAAAGGAACTCTGTGGTGACCTGAAAGAAAGATGCTATCATCTGGAAAACCCTAATGTGGCTGGATACAAGGATTCAGTTGTGGGTGTCCAGCAAACAACAAATCTTTCTCTGAAAATTGACAAGAACCTTCCTGAGCGGAAACCATTTACCTTTTAAGTACCAAAGCCTGGTGAAATTCATAAATGTTAAATTTTATGCACAGTATAAGAATTGCCTGCAACCAGTGAACCTGGAGGAATGAGAAGTGAGATTAGACTGTGAAACAAAGAACTTTTCTGACCTTACATACACATTACCAACACGTGCACTTAGAATTAGAAGGGCGTTAGGTTAGTTAAGTCAATAGTGATTCTGTTTTCATGTTTAAAGCTAATTAAAAGCAACTTTTGTTTAAGTAACCATTTGTCTTGGTGAATATCTTTTGCTGCTGGGTTTTGGGGTCATATGGGCTCGTAAAACTAACAGTAGCAAAGAAATATGCAGCTATTACATGGAAGTCTAATTTCCACAACTTATTACTCACTGGAATATGGAAATACAAAGTTGCATCCCCCGGAAAACATAATTTATAATCTGAGAAAGAAATATGGCAAGTTTGTTAAAATATGGCAACCTTATTTGAATCATTCTGGCTTAAAGATATAATTAATTTCCCCAAAAAAGTTTAAATAATATAGTTAGATTAATAGCATTGAATTCTTAAACATTGAGACATGAACTAATTAATGAAGGCAGGCTTAAACACCCTTTCTTTTTTGGACAATTGTTTTTTTCTGTTAGCAGTTGGGAAGGGGGTTGGGGCTTGAGATTTGGGAAATCATATGAGACTGTAATTTTAAAATACTATTTATATGATGTGTGCAAAAATGTTCTATATGAGCCTTGGAAAAATTAAAATAAAATATTTTTTTAAAACTGCTTTGTGCATGGTAGGTCATGTTTAACTAATCTTACAGAGTTTTTCAAGGAAGATACCAGGAAAGTTGACAAAGGAAAGGGTGTGGATATTATCTACATGAACTTCAGTAAGGACTTTGTCAAGGTCCCACATGGGAGGTTAGTCAGGAAGGTTCCGACATTAGGTATTCATGGTGAAGTAATGAACTGGATTTGGCAATGGCTGAATGGGAGAAGCCAGAGAGTAGTGGTGGATGATGGCTTCTCAGATTGGAGGCCTGTGACTAGTGGTGTGCTTCAGGGATCAGTCCTGGGACCATTGTTGTTTGTCATTTATATCACTGATCTGGATGATAATGTGGTAAATTGGATCAGCAAGTTTGCAGATGACACTAAGACTGGGATGTTGTGGACAGGGAAGAAGGTTTTCAAAGCTTGCAGAGGGATTTGGACCAACTGGAAAAATGGGGTGAAAAAAGCCAGATGGAATTTAATGCAGAAAAGTGTGAGGTGTTGCATTTTGGAAGGACAAACCAAGAAAGGACATACATAGTAATTAGTAGGGCACTGAGGAATGCAGTAGAACAGAGGAATGTGGGAATGCAGAAATATAATTCCCTGAAAGTGGTGTCATAGGTGGATAGAATTGTAAAGAGAGTTTTTGGCATATTGACCTTCATAAATCAAAGTATTGAGTATAGGAGATGAGATATTATGGTAAAGTTGTACAAGACATTGGTGAGGTCAAAATTGGAGTATTGTGTGCAGTTTTGGACACCTAACTACAAGAAAGATATCAATAAGATAGAAAGAGTGCAGAGAAGATTTACTAGGATGTTGCCCGGACTTGAGGAATTTAGTTACAGGGAAAGGTTAAACAAGTTAAGACTTTTAACCTTGGACCATAGAAGAATGAGAGATGAGTATTAAAAATTATGAAAGGATAGACAGAGTAAATGTAGATTGGCCTTTTCTACTGAGGATAGGTGAGATACAAATGAGAGGATATGAGTTAAGGTGAAAGGGGAAAGGTTTAGGGGTAACATGAGTGGGGACTTCTTTACACAGAGAGTGGTAGGATGAAGTGGTGAATGTGGGCTCAATTTTAACATGTAAGAAGAATTTGGACAGGCACGTGGATGGAAGAGCTATGGAGGGCTATAGACTGGGTGCAGGTCAGTGGGACTATGCAAAAGGAAATGGTTCAGCACAGACTAGAAGGGCCAAAGGGGCCTGTTTTTATGCTATAATATTCTATTGTTCTATGGAAAGCTCTCCTTATTGAGCTAATTTTTCTTATTTTGTGTATGGTTGTAAGTCAAAATACTTGACTGCAATATTAAGGCTCTTGGAAGCTGCAATCAAAATACAGATTATAGGTTTCATCCCTTCTTACTTTTAGTTCAGTGATAAACTGAATAACTATTGATCTATATTTTAAAAAAAATTGAACATTGAAGTAATGATTGGTAAACTTAACTTTGTACTGAAAGAATGCACGAAATATCTCAGTAAACATTTTTTCCAGTTAAACACGAAATGAATATTTTAGATTGCATGTTTATGCATGTATTCAGCCAATAAATTAAAATAGTATTAAAGGAGACCATGTAGTCAACAAAACAAAAAGCCTCAACAAGACAGAGTCACCAAAGTTTGTGCAACAAATTGCTAAAGAGGGAAAAAGCAGTCCTGAAAGTGAATGAACAAGATCAGAATAGCTTTAACATGTGAAAAAAGATCAGTTAAAGGGTCCCAAAGAGGATGGGAAAAAAAGCAAATGACACAGAAAATAAACAAATATCCTGTAAGTTTCTTGACAGCAGAGAATGAAGAGTAAGGAACAGAAAACATCCTGAGGGTGAACAATGTAAAGTTTAAATTTAATCAAAATTATCAATTTAAATCAATTTTAAGAAAGGAAATTAGTACATGGAATGGTTAAATCAGTGATTCTCAACCTTTTTCTTTTCACTCACTTACCACTTTATATAATCCCTATGCCATCAGTGCTCTGTAATTTGTAAGGGATTGCTGAAGGTGGTGTGTGGGTGGAAAGAAAAAGTTTGAAAATCATTGTTTTAATCATACCTAATTGACTCGTTATGTGCACGGTTTCAGAACTCCAAAGGAATTGGGCCAGTGACAATTTTTCTCAAGCAAAATATTTCAGAAACAATTGGATCTAGAGCAGTGATTCTCAACCTTCCCTTCCCACTCACATACCACTTTAAGCAACCCCTTACTAATCACAGAGCACCAATGGCTTAGAAATTACTTAAAGTGTCATGCAATTGGAAAGAAAATGGTTGAGAACTACTGAGTTAATAGAATCTATTCTTCCTAAATGGTTATGGTGTAGTGCCGGCTACACTGCTCCTGCAATAACACATGCAACCAGACGGGTTGAGCTCAGTGATCAGACTAGTTTATTGCAGGCTTCAGGGCTGCACTTATATTCCCAGCCTGGACCTGGCTGAAAACCACGCTGGAGGGCACTGACATCACTTGGGCATCACGTGACGTGCAGGTTTCTGAGCCCCGAGCTGGAAGGAAGTGAAACACCCGATGGCGCCATTTTGGCCAGCTGCCCCGCCACGTGGCTTACAAACGGGACCGGTTCGCCTGCCTTGTGGTGAGCCGCCACACAACCCCCCCACCCCCCAGAACTGGTGCCAATGTCCTTTTTGCCAGGCGGCCTCGCTTCTTGGGCTGGCAACGACCACGGGCTTGATGGGATCGAGGTGCACTGGCTTCAGCCTGCCCATGCCTGCCACCCAAGTCCAGCGTGAATGTCGAGCCAGAATGCTGTATAACCCTGTATGGCCCCTCGTACGGTTGCTGCAGAGGTGCCATGGTCGGGCCCCGCCGACGAAAATGAACTCCATGGAAAGCAGCTCACCAGGAACGTGAGTCGGGCAGGTGCCATGCCTGGGTGATGGTGGGGGTTCGAAGGAATCTAAATGTGCCCTGAGGTGAGGAAGTAGTTCATGCGGAGACAGCTGGGGTTTGTGAGGTGCGTTGACGAACTCACCAAGTAATGCCAGAGGCGCACCGTAGACCAGCTCAGCTGATGACGCCTGCAGATCTTCATTGGGAGTGGAGCGGATAACCAGGAGCACCCAAGGCAATTCGTCTGTCCATTCGGGACCAGTGAGGCGGGCCATGAGTACCGATTTAAGGTGGTGATGCAGGCATTCGACCAGTCCATTAGCTTGCGGGTGGTAGGCCGTGGTGCAGTGTAGCTGTATCCCCAACCTGTTGGCGAGCTGTGCCTAGAGTGCAGATGTGAACTGGGCACCCCGATCACTGGTGAGGTGAGCCGGGATGCCGAACCGGGCAACTCAACCATGCAACAGGGCTCAGGAGCAGGAGTCGGTGGAGGAGTCTGGCATCGGGATCACCAGCGAGTGGTGCGGTCCACCACCGTAAACAGGTAACGGATGCCCCGGGAAATGGGTAAGGGCCCGACGATGTCCACGTGAATGTAGCTGAACTGTTCCCAGACGTGCTCGAACTCCTGTATGGGTGCCCTGGTATGCCTGTGCACCTTGGACGTCTGGCATTGGGTGCATGTTCTGGCCCAGCCCGCGATCTTCTTCTGCAGCCCATGCCATATGAACCGTTCTTCCCCATCCGGACCGTAGACCTGATGGACGGATTTGAAAGGTGGTGGATGTGATGGAAGACCTGCCTGCGCCACTGCTGCTGAACCATTGGCCATGGGGTGCCCAAGGAGATATCGCTCAGGATGGTGCCTTCGCCGGTAGTAGTCGGGAGGTCTCGGAACCGCAGGCTGGTGATGGCGGTCTTGAAGGCTCTCGTCTCCTCGTCAGCTTCCTGGACCCGGGCGAACTGGTCGAAGTTGAGGTCGGGTGTCATCGCGCAGATGGCCAGTCGCAAGAGTGCATCGGCAACCATATTGTCCTTCCCTATCTTGTGCTGAATTTTGGTGGTAAACTCCGACATGAAGGAGAGGTGACGTTGCTGGTGGGCCGACCAGGGATCCTTTGCCTTCGCGAGCGCCTGGGTGAAGGGTTTGTGGTCAGTGAAGATGGTAAAAGTCCTCCCCTCCAAAAAAATAGCAGAAATGCCACACCACCAGGTACATGCCCAGAAACTCACGGGTGAAGGCACTATACTTGCGTTCCTGTGGGCGGAGCAAGTGGCTGAAGAATGCCAGTGACTTCCAATGCCCATTCACCTGCTGCTCCAGGACGGCACCAACGGCTATGACAGAGGCATCGACAGAGAGTACCATATGCAGGTCGGTGTGCGAGCATGGCAGCCTTCGCGAGGGCATCCTTGGTGGCCTCGAATGCTGTGCAGGCTTCTGGGTTCCAACTGAGCGTCTTGTGCTTGACTGCGATGAGGGCGAATAGCGGCTGCATGATGCGCGCAGCTCCCGGGATGAAGCAGATGTAAAAGCTGACCATACCCATGAACTCCTGCAGCCCCTTGAGGCTGTTTGGGCGTGGGAACTCCCTGATGGCGGCAACCTTCGCAGCGGTGGGCATGGCTCCTTCGGCCGTGATGTATGGCCCAAGAACTGCATGGACTCTTTCCCAAATTGGTACTTGGCCGGGTTGATGGTAAGGCCAAAGTCGGCCAGCCGGGTGAAAAGGGCATGTAGGTGGGCCTTGTGTTGCGCCCGGTCCTTGCTGGCAACAAGGATGTCGTCCAAATAAATAAAGACAAAATCCAAGTCCCTGCCCACAGAGTCCATGAGGCGCTGGAAGGTCTGAGTGGTGTTCTTGAACCTGAATGACATGTTCAGGAATTCGAATAGGCCAAAGGAGGTGATGATGGCCGTCTTGGGTTTGTCCTCAGGATGCACCAGGATCTGGTGATATCCACGCACCAGGTCAACCTTGAAGAAGACCCTTGCACGGGAGGAGTCACGTGATGGAGTAGTGGCCGGACGGTGAACTCCAGCCCTCTCCAGAAAAGTCGGGAAAAACAAAGGAAAACACAAAGGCACAGAAATAAATGTTACAGAAAAGTGAGTATAAAGGTGGAAAGAAGATGGCGACAAAAAAAGAAAAATCGAAAGCAACGGTAAGAAGAGAGGAAGAGAAGACAACGGAGGAAAAAGGTGAAGGCCTTGCCTGTTCGAAGAGGCCCGCTGCGGAGAGAGAAACCCGCTCCCTCAGGTCGGTAAATAATGGACTACAAAAATGGCTCGCTGAGCCGAGTAAAAGTGCGCAACCGCGCATGAAAAAAAACACACCGACGGGAGGGGGGACCAGCTGGGGAGTCGATCTCCACAGCCGGCAACGAGAGCTGCAGAACACCAGCAGCAAGAAGAAACCACAGAAGACAATAGAAACAAGAAAGAAGAGAAGGAAAGGGCAACAAAGAAACAACAGATGGCCAACCCAGAGGAAGAAGAAGAGGAAGAGGAAGAGTACAGTGAAATAGAAGAAGAAAAGAAAGGCAAGATAAAGGAGGTACTTTCTCTTATTAAAGGATACATGGAGTCATTTAAAGAATGGCAAACACAGGAATTTAATGATTTAAGAAAAAGAATAAACAACACAGAAGAGAAAATGAATAAAATAGATATGACCTTAACAGAAATGGGAAAGAAAATGGACAAGATGGAAGAGCGGGCAGTAGCAGCAGAAATGGAGGTAGAAGACTTAAAAAAGAAATTGGAGGAATCTAATAAAAAAACTAAAGAGACTCAAGAACTACTAGCTCAAAAAATAGATACAATGGAAAATTCTTTGGCTTGGCTTCGCGGACGAAGATTTATGGAGGGGGTAAAAAGTCCACGTCAGCTGCAGGCTCGTTTGTGGCTGACAAGTCCGATGCGGGACAGGCAGACACGATTGCAGCGGTTGCAGGGGAAAATTGGTTGGTTGGGGTTGGGTGTTGGGTTTTTCCTCCTTTGCCTTTTGTCAGTAACAGAAGAAATAACATAAAGATAGTGGGCCTTAAGGAAGATGAAGAAGGCAAGAATATGAGGGAGTTTATAAAAGAGTGGATCCCTAAGACCCTAGGATGTCCAGAACTACAGCAAGAAATGGAAATAGAAAGGGCACATAGAGTATTGGCCTCTAAACCACAACCACAACAAAAACCAAGATCTATTGTAGTAAAATTCCTAAGATATACTACAAGAGAAAAGGTACTGGAGAAGACAATGGAAAAAGTAAGAGAGGGCAACAAACCACTGGAGTATAAAGGGCAAAAATTCTTCATTTATCCAGATATAAGTTTTGAACTCCTAAAGAAGAGAAAAGAGTTCAATACAGCAAAGGCAATTTTATGGAAGAAAGGGTATAAATTTATACTAAAGCATCCAGCGGTATTGAAAATATTTATTCCAGGACAACAAAACAGACTATTCTCGGATCCAGAAGAAGCACGAAAATTTGCAGAACAATTACAAAAATAGACTGAGGGATGAAGACGGGTAATGAGAGTAAAAATGAGCACGATTGATATGTATGTGGGTAATGACAAAAATAGACTGAGGGATGAAGACGGGTAATGAGAGTAAAAATGATCACGATTGATATGTATGCGGGTAAAGAGGTATAAGAGTGAATAGAGACAATGTGCATACGTGAATGTATCTGTACTTAGAGGAAAATATAGATAGTATAGACAAGAATTAAAAAGGGAAGTTAATGGAATAGAGAGAATAAAGAGGGAATTAAAAGAGTGACCTTTGTGACATATGAAAAGTGAAATCTTTTCTGGGAGGGCTGGGTGGGGGGAAATAGCGGTCACTGCAAAATCAGTTGACGCTTGCGAGTGGATTCGCAAATCCAAATGGAGAGGGGAGATGTGGTTGTCCGACAAGGGATAAAGGACAACTCAGGAGGGGAAGGGGAGATTGGGGATAAAGAAGATAGAAATAGGAGAATAAGGAAAATGTTGGATGTTGTAGGAATGTTGTCTTATAAAGAGTTGAAAATAAGAAAACAGAAATGGAAAAGGAGGAAAGGTAATGATGGAAAAACGGAAAGAGAAGATAAACAAAATATAAAATGGCTACGCTGAACTATATGACTTTAAATATTAATGGAATACATAACCAAATTAAAAGGAAGAAACTACTAAATTTAAATGAATAAATGTATTCCATTAGAAAAAATAACATATAGGTTAAGAAATAATATTGAAATATTCGAACAAGTATGGGAGCCTTACATTAAATACAATAGCGAAAACCTACTGGGGACAAACATTACCTAAGTTGATGGAAGGAGAAGGAAAGAAAAGAATGGACTCAGTAGAATTTCTGGTGTATTTTTGTTGAATGACAACATTGTCTGACTGGCTTAATGCAACCTAGATTGTATACCTAAAATGGATGAGAGGGGGGGGTGGGGGGGTGGCTTGGGAGGAGGGAGGGGGGGGAGAAAAAGTCACTGTATATGTGTGAAAAAGAAATAGTGTATATCATGGCTAATATGATTTATGGTGTGAAAAATAAAAAATTAAAAAAAATTAAAAAAGAAGACCCTTGCACCATGCAGGTTGGCCGCAAAGTCTTGGATGTGAGGGATGGGGTAACAGTCAGGATCGGTTGCCTTGTTGAGCTGTCGATAGTCTCTGCAGGGATGCGAGCCGCCAGAGGCTTTCAGGACCAGGTGGAGCAGCGAGGCGCATGGGCTCTCAGACTGCTGGATGATCCCCAGCTCCAACAGGTGCAAAAATTCCTCCTTTGCTACCTGGAGCTTGTCAGGTGAGAGCTGGCATGCCTTGGCGTGAACCGGCAGGCCCTGGGTGATGATGTGGTGGAACACCCCATGGCGTGGCGAGGCAGCGGAGAACTTTGGCTTGAGGAGTGTCGTGAACTCATCCAGGATCTGCTGGAACTCTTCTCTGGCTGTGCTGATCGTGGTTATCTGCGGTTGCTCCGAGCAGGAGGCATCGAGGTGAACGGCCTGGAAGGTACGGGCTTCCTCCAGATGCCTACCTCGAATGTCCACCAGAAGCCCAGTACGAGGAGGAAGTCTGCACCCAGGATGGCAGTTGGGAGGGATGAGATGGTGAGCCTCCACACGAAATTCTGTTGGCCGATCTGGAAGTGAACAGTCTTGTCTCCATACGTCCAGATTGCCATTGCATTGGCCGCCCGAAGGGGAGGTCCACAATTTATTCCTGGATTCGATGGCTGTGGCCGGTATGACACTGATCTGGGCTCCAGTGTCAATGAGGAACTGCCGGCCACTGACTGGGTCTCGCAGGTAGAGAAGGCTGTGTCCTTGACCAGCCATCTTAGCCATTAACAGCGGCCAGCTGGTTGTTTCTCTGGAACAAGCAGGGCTGTCGACACTTCCGAGCCTTGGCTCTCCAGCACTGGTGGTAGAAGCGGATACTGTGGCCTTGGTTATGCTCTTGGGGGCCCCTGGAGGGGCGGGCTTGGCATGGTCATGCTCGTGCCCATGCCTCGTGACCTGCTGGACCACTGAGCCTTTCGAGAATCATGTAAGGCATAGCTCTTGGGCCTTCTGGGTGACCTTCCTCGGGTCAGTGAAGCTCTCCTGAACCAGCAGCGGACGGATGTTCCCGGGCATATGTTCGAGGAAGATGCGCTCGAAAAGTGGGCAGTTGGTGTGCTCACCCATGAATGCGAGCATCTCGTCCATCAATTCCATCGGGGATCTGACCCCAGGGCATCAAGGTGCAGCACCCGAGCGGCTCGCTGGTGTCTGGATAGTCCAAGGGACCTGGTAAGCACTTGTTTGATGGTCTCGTACTTGTCCTCGTCAGGTGGGTGCTGAACAAGGTGCAGCACATGTCTGGCGGTGGCCTGGTCCAGGGCAGCGACCACATGGTAGAATTTGGTCATGTCGGACGAAATTTGGCAGAGGTGAAGCTGGGCCTCTGTGTGGACGAACCAAGTCTCCGGCTCCGTTTCACAGTTATAGCACTGATCCCATGCTCGCTCATGATGGGTTCAAAGACGTTTGAATCATTCGGGGTTACCAATTGTAGCGGCGGCTATACTGCTCCTGCATTAACACATGCAACCAGATGGGTTGAGCTCAGTGAGCAGACTAATTTATTGCAGGCTGCTGGGCTGCACTTATACTCCCAGCCCAGACCTGGCTGAGAACGGCGCTGGAGGGCGCTGACGTCATCCGGGCGTCACATAGTCCCCAAACGCGAGTTTCTGAGCCCTGAGCTGGAAGGAAGGGAAACCCCCGTTGGCGCCATTTTGGCCAGCTCCGCCACCGCGTGGCTTAGAAGCGGGGCCAGTTCGCCTGCCTTGTGGTGAGCCGCCACAATGGAATATTTTACCAAATAAGCCCATTAAAATTAAATTTTAAACTTGTATCTACTTTGTACCTCTAAGTTCACAAGATTTGAAGTAGCTTATTTTCAAGGTCTTGGGAAAGATTAAGGGGAACAAAACAAAAACTAAATACACCAAAACTTCCTTATCTGCTGAATTACTATCCACAGATCTGCAAACTCACAAGATTAACCATGTTGCGTGTTCCTCAAGGACCATTTCTTGCAGTGTCTGGTGAAGTATGTTTGCTATGAAATGGATCGTACTTGAGTAGTGTTTGTAAAATACCAGAAGCCATTGTTGTGAAAGGGGAGGGGAGGGGTTGCAATCAGGAACACTAAGGAATCAGTAATGTAGATAGGTTTGTGGCTAGAGTCAGGAATCACAGATAAAACCACTTTAGTTTTTGAAAAGTTGAAACTTATATTGAATGGACAAGTAGACCATTATGTTTCCAATGCGCCAAAGGAAATTCAGCATATCCACAATGTCATTACCATTTTTTGTAAATCCCTTTAGTTCACTGGTCTTTAGTTCCCTGACTTGTCCTTTCTGCCCTTCTTAAATAATGTCATCCTCACTTTTCACTTTATCTGAGGCCAAAGATGATGTAAATATCTCTACAAGGACCTCCATGATCCCTTCCCTTGCAAGGATGGCCTTGATGAGCATTGGTATTTGTTCAATTTAATGCAGCCTAAGGTCTACCTACTAATACTTCGTACATGATCCAGGATATTGTAACTTGCTTACTTCAATTCCTTAGTTTCCTTTATCTTCTCCACAGTGAAAACTGATGAAAAATATTCATTTATATTCACACCTATCTCCTGTGGCCTTGCACAAAGATGGCCATGTTGATCTTTTATGAGCCAATCTCTCCCTGGACATCCTTTTACTCTTAATATAGAATCTCCTGGAATTCTTCTTTATTTTGCCTGTCAAATCCTTGTTACACTCCAGATTTTCCACTTAAGTGTCCTCCTGCAGCTCATAATTAATGAAAGATTTGCTTGATTTGAACTGCTTAAGTATGTGTACTTCCCCCCTTAACCTGACCAGATACTTAATATCCCTCATCACCAGTGTTCCCTGATCTTTTCAGTCATGCCCTTCACTCTGACAGGAACAAGTCCACAGATCTCTATGGTAGAGTCAAGGTGTAAAAGGTAACGTAATGGATGCATGCCTTCATTGGGCCTGGCTTAGAATATATGAGCTTGAACATTTGTATTTCTTCATATAGTTTGTATAAATTCATAACCATAGAGCAAAGGAGATAAGCAATGGAGGTCTAACCAATCTTATATTACATCAGGAAACAAATAAAATAAGGCATTTTTGGCTCTTGATGAAGAGTGGGGAGAATCCACCCTCCCAAACACTGAATAAAAATAGGTAAAAGGATGGTACTGCAAGAAACAATGGAGAAAGAAGACACATACATAAGAAAGCAGCTTAAAGAATTTTTGTTTTAATGTTACGATCTATATTAAGCAAAGTATCTTGTTGGTTTGATTTCCAGACAGATGATGGCCTGCAGTGTCAGTGAATTGATTTGTCAATGTCCTTCCAAAGTTCATTATCAGCAGTGCTTAGAATGCAAGAACAGTGAGTTATCTACTTTCAGGCATCACTATAACTTCTTTGGAAAATAGCATCCTCTGTTTCAATTCCATCACTATACAGACCCTTTAGATTCTAAGCAAAGTTTGAAACCTCCACTGCTATCACAAAAAGTAGTTTAAAAATATTTGTCACATCTAACTATTTTAATGTTCCTTTTTTAAATTAGGATCCATACTCAGGTCAAGTCACCTTTATTTATCATCTGTACTATACTCGCACAGTAAAGATGAGAAAGCGTTTCTCCAGGACCACAGAGCATATTTTCAGTTAAGATAGACGTTAAGCAAATAAAATATTAAATTTTAAGGTACTCTATGCGCATATGTTCTGGGAATTCAGAAGTCTGATGGCCTGGGGGAAAAACTATTGCCCAATCTGGATGTAAAGACTCAAGTGTTACGGTACCTCCTACCAGATGGCAGAAGGGAGAACAGTTTACATGAGGGGTGTGTGGAGTCCTTCTCAATGTTTATTGCCTTTTGCCTGCGTCAAGTGTGGTAGATGTCCTTCAAAGTAAAAAAAGAGCCCCAGTGATCTTTTCCACTGACTTTATTATCCTCTGCAGGATGTTGCAGTCCAAGGTGGTACAGCTTCCAAACCAGGCGGTGATACAGTTACACAGGATGCTCTCATTACATCATTTGTAGAATGTAGTGAGGATGGAGGGTGGGAGATGAACTTCCCTCAGCCTTCACAGGAGGTAGAGGCACTGCTGGGCTTTCTTGGCTATGGAGCTTGTGTTGAGGGACCAGTTGAGACACTCTGCCAATTGCATTCCAAGGAACTAGATACTCTTGGCGCCTTCAAGGGTGGAGCCATCAATGGGCAGCGGAACGCGGTCCCCCTGGGCCCTCCTGAAGTCGACAACCATCTCTTTTGTTTTTTATAGCCATTCAGAAACAGGTTATTGGCTGTGCACCAGTAAGTTAGCAACTGTACCTCATCTCTGTACACTGATTCATCATTCTTACTGATCAGGCCAGTCATGTCATCAATGAACTTGATGATGTGGTTCAAGTTGTGTTTGGCTGCACAATCATGGGTCAGCAGAGTGAGCAACAGTGGACTAAGCACACAGTCTGGGGTGGGGGGTGGGGGGCGCCATGCTCAGTGTGATGGTCTTTATGTAATATTTTATTTGCTTAACGTCTATCTTAACTGAGCTGTTTCCAATCAGGACTGCTTGAGGTCTCCCCATCATGAAGCCGAGAATCAAATTGCAGAGGGAGGTGTTTAGACCCATCAATGTCCTTTTCAGGTACAGTGGTATGATTGTATTGAATGCCAAGCTGAAGTCAAGTAACAGCATTCGAACATATGAGTCTTTGTTTTCCAGGAGGGTGAGAGCTAGATGGAGGGCTGTGGTGATGGCATCATCCGTGGAGCAGTGGGGTCTAGTGCCGTGAGGAGCAGGTGCTTGATGTGCCCCATGACAAGCCTCTCGAAGCATTTCATGACGATGGGCAATCACAGAAGCAGGACACAGATGACTTCTTCGGCACAGGGTTAATAATGGCAGCTTTGAGTGTTGTGTGTTGAATATAAGGCTTCCAAGTCGAATAATGTTAACACCAATGTCATAAAAGCTCTCAAATGATTCTAATTAAAATGAGGTGTTAGTGCAGTTAAAAAAATGGATTATTTCAAAATGAAATTATGGATTGGCTTTTTTGTTCAGCTCAAATAATTATAATTCAATTTATGACTGCATAAATATGTTCACTGCTTCTTTATTCATTTTTCAGGATTTGGGTATCACTTTTATCACCCATCTTTAATTGTCCTTGAGAAAGCTGTGGTGAGCCACCTTCTTTCTGGAATCACAACAATCCATCCAGTGAAGGTACTCCCACAGAGCTGTGCAAGGTGTCCCAGGATTTCGAATCAGCAATGATGGAGAAACAGCCATATATTTGCAAGTCAAGGTTGTGCGTGACTTGCAGGGAAACCTGCAGGCAGTTGTCTTCCTGAATAGCTGTTGCCCTTGTCCTTGATAATTGAGTTTGCAGGTTAGGGAAGTGTTGTCAGACTAACCTCAGAATGAAACTGCAGGGTGGAGGAAATAAAAGTCTTGGATGTTCGATCAATAGGACTTCTTGTCCAGGAGGGAATCAAGCTTCTCAAATTTCCAATGACTCCTGACTTAATGCTCAAGAGGCTTTTTGGATGCCAAGGGGAGGCATAATAAACACTTGTAGCCATAGTATTTACAAGGCCAACTAATTAAAATAATGATCAATGGTGACCCCAGGATATTAAATGACAAGGATTTAGCAATGAGAAGACCATTATTTGCCAATGGTAGTTGATTACACTTATGTTTGAGATGCTCATTACCAAACACTTTTGTGATGTGGATCTTACTTGTTTGTCAGCCATTGTCTATAATGTTGTCCAGTTTTTGCCTGTATGTAATAATGGGTTGTTTCATTTGCCAAGCAGCTGTAAGTCAAATTGAACATTGCACAGTCTTAGCACATCTATGCACATCTGATTTTATGATGGAAAACAGCTGGAATAGCTTGGCTAGGGGGGCAGATTGTTGTGGACACAAGATGGATGTGTGACAGGTTCAACAAAGAAACAGTCCCAGAATGGTTTACCTTATATTAATTATTTCTGTGATATTTTCTGTACAACAATTTCTAATTCATTCTTCAGCAACTCACAAACCACCAATTTGCACACTAGCATTAGATTAAAGAAGGGTAATTTTTCATCTCCTCAGCTGTAAAATTGCCAACTGACAATTGAAATTCAGGATAAGAGGTTGGCTGGACCTTATAACCACATTTTTGATATTCACCTAGTTCCTGTAAGTACCTCTTAAACATGCCAATTTTGAGAGCAATTACAAAGCAAGTGTTTAGAATGTATTGTGCAGGCATTAAGCTCATTGTAGCAGGAGATAAGATGTCCTTAATGTCATTTCCAGAAGCATAATTTAAGGAAGCCTCGTGCTCAGGAAATATTGGTGTGCTCCCCTTTAAAGATTGTACTATGTGTTCAACTCTGTTGTAAAACTGCTTCTTTAGAGTCTTCCTGAAGCTGGCCCATCTCTAGATATTCCATCTAGACATACCCACTGCAAGAACTGTTACTTTGTGTGCTGTGTGTTCTTTTATACCAAGCTCAAAATATGAACACCCAACTTACAGACTCCTATTGAACATAGAGCAGTGCAGCTTTAGAATATGCCCTTTTGACCATGATGTATGTATTAATCATGATGTCAATTTAAACTAACCACAAATGCCTGCACATGGCCTGTATCGCTCCATCCCTTGCCTGTTCATGTGCCTGCCTAAATGAGTACAAATGCACTCTCATAATTCATTAAATTCAAGAGTCTGACATCTGTTCTTTCCGACAAATGGCAGAGCTGGTTTCCTCTCTCTCCATATTAAGTGAATTTTGTGTATTTTCAAATGAACCAAATTGAATTTTTGTTATCCACTGAAACCTGTAAATGACAACCTTTTGTGCATTATGTTGAATTACCAACTGTTGTCTTAGGAAGTGAAACAGGAGCCACAAATTTCCCTCCCTCCCCCATCAACAAACCGCTACAAGTCAATCAGATGATTTTTGTGCCTTGCCACTTGCATTTCAAAATAATTTTTACCACTAACTGGGTGCTGATTTCTCTCAGGGAAAAATTACCTTTATTCTGAGATAAAATATTGGTCATTTCTCCACTGAGAAATGCAGCATGCATACTTCTAAAATTAACCAGTTGAAAGTAAGGGTTCAAAGGGCTTTACATTTCTTGCTGTCCATGCTATTTGTACACCAATATTTTATCAAGAGAAAATTATCTTTCAGTGAGAATAAGATTGACAACTATTGGATTTTCTTATCAATTTGCATTAAGTGCTAAATTTCTGTCTGCAGCATCTAATTTTTTAATGATACTTGATTGGACTGTCATAAAGAAAAGCAAACTAAGCCAACTTGTTGCGATATGTTTGCAAAAGAGGGACATCCATTGTTTCACATGAAATGTCAACATATATCATGGTGCACCAGAGATGCAGTCAGAAGACAGATCTTGAAAAAAGAGTATGATCTTGGGGATGAAACAACAGTGCAAATTCATGAAATTGGCTTAAGTATATGAACAGAAGAAAGAGCTACTTTGCATTTGCATTTTTTTGTGGTCCCATTCACTGACCAATTTTACAGGATGGCAAAAATCATCAGATAAAAGTGGGACATGAAAGTTAACGGAAAGAAAAGGATAGAGGCTGGTAGGTATGTGGAATGACCTGCCGGAGGAAGTGGTAGAAGTGGGTACTATTGCAACTTTCTAAAGACGTACACAATGACTATATTTTCACTCATACATTGTGCACAAGCATATAATGCGCACACACATATAGCAGGCAGAAAATCATAAATTGTGCAAAAATATTTTTGTATAACATGCATATACCACAAAGGGATAGTGCGTGCTACGTCATGGTGTGAAAGCAAGATATTTACACAAGGTGAGTACAGGTGATTCTGATTTATTTGCCCTGTCTTGTATAGGGCTACAAGGCCTAGTTGTCCTGCTGCTTCTACCAGAAATGACGACTCTGGTTTGCTGGCCATTGATAGGCCAGCATCCCTGCCAGTGCTTGCTGTTTCCCACCATGCAACCTGCAGCCCATGAAGAAAGGACATTTAGTCAGCATGGCCCTTGCAGGATCGACACGTTTGACCACCATCTTGTGTGCCAGGATGCCTACCAGGTCGTGGTCTGCCATACAACCTCCCCCCACCCCCCCAGAACCAAAGATCTGGGCACTGTCCTTGGTTTTGGGCGGCCTGGCTCTGTGGCTTGGAGGTGGTAGGGTGATTGCAAGGGTGCTGGTTTGAGACAGTCAATAGTAAATGTTTCCTCTCTGCCGTTGATGTCCAACTCACATGTAGTCCCATTATCCCTGACCACCCGATAGGGCCCATCTTATGACTGCTGTAGCCACCCCAGGTGTGCCCCCCTCACTGCACAAAGACATATGTGCAGCTTTTAAGGTCCACAGGGATAAACATCTTGGGCTGGCCGTGTGATGAGGGCTGTGCCAGGGCTAGCATGCCTAGTCGTTCTCTTAGCATTGAAATCTTCCTTTGGTGTGGCGTGAATCCCCAGGAGGACCCATGGCAATTCATTGACCCAGTTCAGACCTTTGAGTCGGGCCATCAGGGCTACTTTAAAATGCCAACCAATTGACCTGGAGATGGTATGCTGTGGTGTGGTGGAATTGGGGTCCCAGGAGATGGGCTAAGGCTGCACAGAGTCCTGAGGTGAATTATACACCTCTGTCCGATGTCAGATGCTCCAGGACTCCAAACCAGACCACCCATGTGTTTATTGGGGCTCTGGCACAATGTTTATTGAGGTTTCTGTCAGCGGGACTGCCTCTGGTCTCCTTGTAAGATAGTCTACCATTGTCAACAGGCACCATGTCCCCCGTGATACCAGCAGGGGTTCCATAATGTCTATGTGCACATGGCTGACTCGCTGTCATGCCAGTTCGAATGGCTGGGGGTGGAGGGGTGGGGGCACCTTTTTTTTTATTTTTTTTTAATTTTTTATTTTTCACACCATAAATCACATTAGCCATGATATACACTATTTCTTTTTCACACATATACAGTGACTTTTTCTCCCCCCCCCCCCTTTCCTCCCAAACCACCCCCCCACCCCCCCCTCTCATCCATTTTAGGTATACAATCTAGGTTGCATTAAGCCAGTCAGACAATGTTGTCATTCAACAAAATTACACCAGAAATTCTACTGAGTCCATTCTTTTCTTTCCTTCTCCTTCCATCAACTTAGGTAATGTTTGTCCCCGGTAGGTTTTCGCTATTGTATTTAATGTAAGGCTCCTATAATTGTTCGAATATTTCAATATTATTTCTTAACCTATATGTTATTTTTTCTAATGGAATACATTTATTCATTTAAATTTGACGTGTGTCTATACCTTTGGCAACTGGCAGAGTGTACAAGTTCTGGCCCATTAGCTGACCTGCTTGCAGAGTCTATGCCAGATGAACTTGCTTGCTACCATCTTGATGGTGGTTCTGATGGCTGAGTGCACCAGGACAATGTCAAACATTGGACATCTCCATGCTGCCAGGATGATGGGGCAAGGCTCGCCGGTCAAAATGTCACAAAGGAGGGTCTGGTCACCGGGGCCAATGCAGATGTCCTCCAGCTTGAGTCCAATCACTGCCATCCTGTACACAGCGATGTGGGGGTCCATCTGTAGTCCTTGAAGAAAGGCCATTTAGTCGCATGGCCCTTGCAGGATCGACGTGTTTGGCCATCATCTTGTGTGCTGAGATGCCTACCAGGTAGCAGGTCGCCACACGGGTGTCTAAATTCCAACTGACTAAAGCAATTTGCATTTAAATAGGACATGAGACAAAGCAAAACAATATCTTCCACAGTTAATCTCCTGCAATTAAAACCCAATTAACTTATCTCAGAGGTGTCAATCGCCCATTATATAGATGATATCCTGCTACAGCACATTAACAAGCTTTGGAGAGGAATCAATTAAATAGATCGAAGACAGGTTTCAGAGTTAAGCAAGATTTTAATTCTAATGTTGTCTCAAATCAAAGGCACTTGATATATTAATCTCCTCCCTCTGGGATTGGTCTGGGTAATTAAGGTGCAGTGCCCTAGCCAGAATGTCCTATTTATAGGAATACCCTGGCATCTTCAGTACAAAGAGATATTCATATTCTTTCATTACTGCTATTACATTCTCATGCTGGCTGTAACATTCCCATGATTGCTTTAAATTGTGTCTTTCCCAAGGCTACCATAAACTGTGCACATTCTTTCAATGCTGCTATCATATTCCCATGCTTGCTGTAACTTCCCACGGCTGCTATAAATTGCCAGTTCAACTTTCCCATGCTCACTATTAATTGTGTGCTTTCAACATTTAAAAATAGTCTCGTAGAGCACACACATGAATTTAACACATGGAGGGGTGCCTGGTTTATAAAATACGCACGTAAGATGCATGTAAAAATACAGTACATGAAATAAAATTGATTTGCCTCTTTTCATGCTGTGAAATTCCATGACTCTATTTGAGCCAATTACCTGGAGACCAACTAGAAGGTGAGTTGCTGCTAGGGATAGTTTTGATATATAACTGAAATATACTTAACATTTAACACAAGAAAGGAAGCAGTAGATAGATAAAGATGCTTTTTTAGGTAAATCATAGGGAGGGGGTGCTTGATGAGAACATTAACACCATCATGAATTTGTTGGGTTGAATGGCCCATCCCTGTGGAGCAAATCTAGCAGCATGCAAGTTTAACAGATACACATGAGATAACTGAGCCCTTCAGTGAACATTCCTGGTTCAGGCATTGTGATAGTACAGACCTATCACCAATATATATAGTTACAGTATCTAGAGTGTAATGACTGTGCTTACAGCGATTGGCTGAGAGCTAAGCCACGCCTACTGTCTGGGCCTTAAAGGGTTGTGTCCCTAGCCAGGTCGGATCATTCCGGACTGGTCGGCCACCTGTGAAGTGCTCCTGTCTTTTGCTAATAAAAGCCTTGGTTTGGATCAACAAGTCTTTGGTTCTTTCGACGAGCTCTACAGGCACAAAGCTGGAGTGGATTAAAAGTTTGGTGTATTATCTGCCAGTCAGACAAAACCACAGATCAGCTATGGTCTTGTGTTGGGGCATCATCTGAAAACTCATGCCTTGAATAAGATTTTGCAAAATGCATCGCATCGTCTGGGCAGAGACAACAGAGGAAATGCACAGCCAAACATCATTTTATAATAAATAATTTGGAACAAGGCCTGGAGCAGAGTCCAAAACAGCTTAAATATAATGATTGAGAATGTTTTCTTTTAGCACATAATGCTCTCATGATCACAGAACTGTTAATTTGTGGCCAAGTGGCAGATCACTGAAATTCCCATGGAGTTTTGATGATTTTGATGTAAATACTGCAAAATTTTGACAGATATTCTAAATGCTACATTTCAATGATGTTAGTGACATTCAAAATAGCAGAGGCCCATCTTACAAAATCCTGAGTGTATCCAGTCATTCAAGCATTTTGCTGCATTACCTCAATATAAGTGATATCTGTTGAACATTCTAAAATTTTGATTTTTTTCCTGGGTCAGAACTTACATCAGCATTTTAATCAACTGGAAAATTACATGCATATGGAGTGCAGTTGATATTAAAAGATTATTCAATATAGATTGCTGGAAATTATTATTTTAATTCACTCATCAAAAAGCAAACATCTAAAAATCCTTATATACTCATGAAGCCTGGATATAATCAATAATGAACAGGAAAAATAAAACCTGCCACCATCTTCTTTAATCCATATTAAATTTGTCAATAGTCTTGACTGCAGAGTGAGTGCCTGCAGGAAATAGGCTATTTCTATGTTTATATTCACAGGCATAGAAATGGTTCTCAATATTCATATTTTTAAAACTAGAAAACTGGATGCTAGAGATGCAAAGATCTAATGGGGCCTTAATAATCTCTGAAATACTATATCAGCCTTTGTGGTGGGCTGAGGTAGCAGCAGGCAAGCACAAAACTCAAAAGACTGTACAACAGGCTTTATTCCAGTAAAAGTCTGAACACCTTGGTGGCTCCCCGTGTGACTGGTTCAGGAGGGGCCGGCTCAAGTTTATGTTCAGGTTGGCTGATTGACAGCTAGCCAGGTGGAGTTAGCCCCTTAGGTGGCCTATTCAGGATTGACAGCTGGCCAGCCTTAGGTGGTCTTCCTGCAAGTACAGAGATCACCCCCTGCAGTAGGCTGGTTATCGTATCACCACAGCCTTAAAAATGTTTTACGTGTCCAGGACTCAAATAATGATCGGACCTTTGTATACCAATAGAAGGTAGAGACTTGTTCATGTTCCATTCAGTACCTCTCTGGGCAGTTATTGATACCTGTTATGTTCCCTCACCCAGACAATGATATCTCATGATGTGCCAGTGCTTGATCAGGAGGGAGACTGGTGATGGGAGGCAAGGAAGAGGCATTTCCATGATGTTCTGTGCTTGACCCTCTGATAAATTAATGTGTTTGCTATATCAAGGCTGCACACCAGGCATTTTGCTAAGGGAATGATCACGTTGGACTTATCCTTGGTCTTTCTTTGGTGATCACATCTTTCCAGAAGTCACCCAGAGGATTCATTTACTTCCATTTACAAATTTTTCAGTATAGGAGGACGTAGATGTTGACCTCAGCTGAACAGAGATTAAGCTGTTTGAACTGGTCATTATCATGTGTTGCTGCCTTACCAGAGGGAATTGAAGGACAATGAGTTGTTTTCTAAATCTCCAGGGGGAGTTTTTGAGTTGCAGAGCCAGTTCATTCTCATGAGTCTTGATGAAAGGTTTTAACACAGAACTTCCTCAATTTTCTTTTCAAAGTCCAGATGATGGGTCTACAACCTGAAGTGTGATTGATTCTCTTTCCAGATGCTGTCTAATCTCATGAATATTTCCAATGATTTCTGTTTATAAAGCACAACAGATGCATGCTTCCTAATAATAATGGAAACAAGTTAATGGTGCTTGCATTTTGATGAGATTTTAATATATCTCAACAAAAAGAGTACAAGTGATATAAATTCTGTTCACTTCAAAATCTCTAAAGAACCAAGCTTTCAGGTGCCAAATTATCTGGAGCATCATAGGTTGCAGGGTGTCCTAATAGAAGTATAGAACGTAAGAGGCAGAGATAGGGTAGAGTGTCAGAGTCTTTTCCCAGAATGAGAATGTCAAAAACTAGAGGGCATATTTTTATGGTGAGGGGAGAAAAGTTTAAAAGGAATGTGCAATGTGCCTTAGACATGCTTCTAGGGGAGGTTGAAGAAGCAGATATAATATAAAATACCAATGAGAGGTTGCATGAGGAGACAGCAAATAGAAATACAAAACATGTGCAGGCAAATATGAGTTTAGACTGGCATTATGATTGGCAAGGCATGGTGGGTTGAAGGACTTGTTCCTGTGTTATACTGTTTAATGCTTTATGTGTTATGTTCTAATAGATTTATTTCACTAGATGGTGCCCGACATGGAGGGAAACAAAGATTATGATGTTCCTTTGTTCTTCTTGGCGGTAAAGATCATGGATTTGGTAGGTGCAGTTGGAATAATCTAGGGAAACATCTGCATTATGTTCTATAAATATTGCACACATCCAGTGTCAATAGGAAAGAGAGTGCATGGAACAGTCAGATGTCATGGTCGATAGAGAACCATCAGTACATTCAGGCTTTCATCCCTGGATTCATACCTGGTGCATCTAATCTCTTTCTTTGCCTTTGGAGAGTACAGAGTTCCTGATCGTACCGAGTTGAGTGCCAGAAACCCTTTATTTCTGGCCTTGGGCTTTATTCTATCCCTAGATGGCTCATTTAGAATGGCCCTATTTAAATGTGAACACAAATTATCAATAAAAAGTTAAGCGAGACTAAGTGACCTTTTTTATCTGATGATTTAATTCAAGCTGGGCCTATGGGCCTGTTTCCATACTGTTGGACTCTCACGACATTTCTGACTAGATGATAGAAGGGAAGTAATTGAGAAAGCAGCTAAAAATGGTTGGATGCTGGGATGATTTATCTCCAATAACCACAGTCATCTTCCTTCAGTAAGTTTTCCCTTGATGCTGAATGATGCAAATTTTACCAGGACTCCGTGATGCTGCACTTCAAACACTGTCATAAATAGACCAAAACTAGGTGAGGTCAGAAACTGCTGGTCTTGGCTAAACTGAACCAAGCATCGGTGAATAACTGCTGTCCCTTATTGATAGCTCCTGTCGTCACTGTCAGTGATTGGGTCATGTCATTTGGGCATTAGCTCGTCAGATTGAATTTGTTTATTTCTGCTGCTTTTTGTGGATTGGCTATATCTAGGCAATTGAGTGATGCATCAGGTTAGGACAGTAGAGCTGTTGTAAAAGGAGGTAGACCAGTAAAATGTTGTAACTGAACTGGAAATTCTTGGCTCGAGGCAAAGCTTTTGGAGTGCAAAAACGCAATACTGCAGCTGGAAAGTTGTCTAGTCCCAGTATCTTTGCTGTATCCAGTTCACTCAGCCATTATTTGGTGTTTCATGGAGTGAACCAGATAGGCCAAAAATGACTTTCTATGATAGCAACAATTTCAGAAGGAAGCTGAACTGAATTATCCTCTCAAATTCTCTGGTTGAAAATTATTGCAAAGGCTTCATTCTTGCTTTGTTATAATGGGTTCTGACATTGTTGAGGATAGGTGACATCCCTGAAACCACCTCCTCAATTTAGTTGCTTAATCATCCACCCACATCACTCCACCCCCCCCCCCCCCCGCCCCACCCTCTCCATTTACTATTGTAAAAGGATGGACTGAAGTCCTTTGATGTGATCCATTAGTTAGAGGATCTCTCTTTGTGATGCACCACTTGTTCAGCACCCACGATGTCCCATGCTGAGGCTTTTACAGGTTGGCATGTTATTCAGATGTATTCCTTGATGCTGTTCATCCCTAAACTTTTGGCACTCCTCCGGGAGTGGTTACTTAATGGGAGAGCTAAAATGCAGTGCTGGATTAAGGTATTGTGGGGCTTGCAGTGTTTATTTTAAAGGGGCCCTAAATTGAGTTGGCTGGCACATGCACGGTCCTAAGTAGTGCCAGCTGGCACATGCGCAGTGAGGTGAAAGTGTGACAGCAGCACACGAAGTGCCGGCTGGTGCATGCACAATGAAGGGGAAGTGTGACTGCGCCCCCCCCCCCGCCCCCTTTGCCCCAAGAGAGTTTCTGATGTTGACCCTGCATGTCCGTTTTGGTAAGTTTGAAATAGTCTTAATTATTCTTAACAAAATGATGCCAGATTTCTCAGATCACAAAATATTTAGTGATTACCAGTGGCATATCTAGGGAACCTAGCACCTATGGCAAGCACTGAAATTGTGCCCCCCACCCTTACAAACACATTTTATACTTACACTTACACTGAAATTGCATTCTTCCCACTCCCCTCGACTGTTAAAACTTACTTACACATTAAGTTAAAACAAAACACACTTATTGCGGCAGTTGGCGGCTGGGTCAGTGCGGGATCAATACCCATCTTCATTACCCATAATTCCCCAAGCAGCTGGAACAGCTCTGTGTTTCCCTGGCACTGTCAGAGCGGTTCGTGGGGAATTAAGGGTAACAAAGACGGCCATTTCTCCTGCATTAAGCTGTCGTCGAGAGATGCAGGGTCAACCCTGAAGCGGCCCGATCAGATGCCAGAGCGGCGCTCCGGTGAACTTCAGCACCACTGCACCCCTGCTGCCAGGTAAGGAGTTAGATGGGGGGGGGGGGGGGGGGTGGCAGACAGCCGGGGCTAGGATTGAGGCGGTCAGGCAAGGTGAGACAGTGGCGTCCCCCCACTTTAAGGTTAGCAATTTTAGCTTATTATCACCTTTAATCAGGGTTATTAACATAGACCATCAGTGCTATCTCATAGCTACTGCACAAAGATGAAAACAAAAATATTTCTCATAATTCACAGTACATAAACGCAGGGTCCCTTGAAAATCCGGGGCCTGTAGCATATGCTATTTTCGCTACTATATTAATCTGGCCCTGGTAAAATGTGAGAAGCTTCTGCTTTCTCTGTGTACATGAGAGGGAGAGGAAACACAATTCAAACAAGGTGAGGAAGTATGTGAAAGCAAATGTCTGGAAGATGAAATAAGGATGTAGTCATAAAAAAAATCTGCGTGTTCAGCAGTAAACAGAAGAAAAATGCATAAGTAGTTTCAGGGAACATATAGAGACAAGTGCTGATGTACATTTGGACTGCGAATGAGAGGTTGTGCAATGGATCTATACAATGAGCAATGACGGATGTGAGGTGTGGAGTTGGGGGAGGGGAGGGAAAGACTGTGACCAGATATTCTTGCTGCAGGTCTAGATATGTGGAGCTCTCTTTCATGTGAATTAAAACACTGCAGTCATAGTGTGACACTCCTGGATCTCACAAACTCCTGATTCCGTGAAGCTCTAATTATATTCTGAACTCCCAGTGGCTTGCAGAAGAATTTCCTTTCTAGCTTTCTCTTGTGCAGAGGACCACCCTTCTTCATAAAAGTAGAAGGTTATCTGAATGTATATGTAGCCTCCATTCCAGTTTTAAGTCATCTCCAGAGTACTGAGCCTGAAAATGCACCCAGAAAATGGGCAGGTCCAGGTGGGAAATCAATCAGTTAAATAGTAAATGAGCCACAGGAATAGACCCCTATCAAAATTCATTTTCATTTCAAATTACAAGTTAAACAGGAAAATCTGCAGACTCTGCTGGAAAAATGCAGCAGGTTACGCAGCATCTATAAGTAAACATTTTGGGCCTAAACCCTTTGTCAAGGTAGGACCAAAAAAATAACAGACAGGCACCTGAATGAAAAGGCAGAGGAAGGAGAGGTGAGGAGAGAAGAAGGGGCAAGGGAAGGAGCACAGGCTAACAGGTAAGAGGTGGGAAGGTAGAAGAGAAAAATGCTTAGTGATTGGGGGAGGGGGTAACTTTCTGTCTGAAAACAGGGCGTGGAGAGCTCATGGACAGGAGACAGAAGGATAGGGTTCCATCTGGTTAACTACTTCGAAGTTCACTATTTATCTTAAAATATTAAAATGTGTTGTTATGTGAACGAATAGCACCAGTGCACCTAGAATTAAATCAAACCAAAGCTTCAGAATGCAATTTGTCCAGTTTGATAGACCACATTTTCTTTTGAAATTTCATCAACGACATCATTTTCAGAGAAAGCAGAAGAAACTTTATGGCTACGTTTAATGCTCCATTACACACACATGTAGCAGAGAAGAGGTGGGTCAGAGTCAGGCACTGTAAAGTACACGTACCATTTTCTGAGTCATTGATCTTCATGAATTTACCATGTCATTTCACCCATAAATCAAAAAATCCTCCAAATGTAACAAATTTATCTTTAAAAACCAATAGAACAAAGCATAGCAATTCCACTGCAGTTTCATCAGGTATTGATTTTTCTCCATCTGACAGAAAAAGGATTTTAATGACAAGAGGGGAACTGCAGTGGGATGTTTACTGCAGTATTACATCTGCAAAGTTTAACAGTACATTGTGTTACTGCCTTGGCAGACCCACAGAAGAGGACTATATTCATTGGTATTCTGTTCACATTCCATAACAGTACAAGCAATCCATACCATTTTCATGCAAATAAGTAATCATTTGCAAATTATTTAGAAAAAATCTAGTATTTCTAGTTGCTAAAGGCCATAGGGAAGACACATTTGATCAATGATATAAAATAAAAGCATAAAAAATCTAAAATTGATTCTGTCCATTTCTATTAGTATTTCAATTCTTAACACAGGATCTCTCAGTTAAATTGAAATATTTGGTGCAAATGAACTTGAATTAAAAACTAGGATTTGTCTTGAAGTTGTTAGAGAGTTATTTCAGGTTTAATCGGTGCTAAATGAAACACCTGTTTGAATGAGTAAATTAGCACCTAATCTTTGGGTAAATTTGTTGACTATACAAGAAGCTACTTCAACTCTAAATTAGCGATTAGAATATTGCAGCAATTTGTTTAAATAGCCTGCAGCCAACAAGTTTGACCTTGATGTATAATGGATGAATCGGGGTCAAAGAGTGGGCACATTCAAGTTTCTCTAGTGGAGGAGGGACAGGGTGAAATGTGTTGTGTCTATGAGAAGAGAGAAAGGTGACCACATAAGGGGTTTTTATGCTCAAAGCCCAAATTATCACCTGCTCAAGTTTTAAAGCAAATTTACCCTTTATGATGACAACCAAAAATGAGGATCACACAGTGTTTTTATGCTGAAGGAGGCGGGGAGAGTAGTGTATTAGACCACTCATCTCAAAATGGCAACTGAAGAGCAGGTATGAGCACTAATGGTGATCTGTGCAAGCACTCTTAGGACTCAGGCAGATCTCCTGCACAATGTAAATCAGCTTTTTTGACCATGTGGATTCTTTAAAATTTGCACTCTTGAGTTGTGGGCTGACAGGGTCATTGTGATGACATCAACCCTCCCCTTTGGAACTGCATTTAGGGACAATCTTTTTTACGGAGGAGATGGAGGAACTTTACTAAACCCGTAGGCAGAGGGAACGTTCAGTAGGTTGGACCAGCCAATGCTCCTTTGGACCTTTTATGGAGGTAAGTGGAGCGATTTAAAGGCAGAGGAAACCTGTCTTTGCAAATTGTTTTTTTTCCCCCTCACTATAAAAGGGGCTAATAGACATTTAATACACTGTGTGCATGAAATGATGGGGAGGTTCCCAAGACATGAATCCTTACAGCAGGGGTGTCAAACTCAAATATATTTGATCCCTGTGGAGATATAGTCAGCACTCACAGGCTGTGTCCATTTTGGCCTGCATCAGGACTCAGCATTTCCTACTCACTCCTCAGGCTCTAGGCCTCTATTCACCCTCGACCCACCATCTCTCTACCTGACCAGTCCTTTACCCAACCTCTACTCACCCCTCACTCCACTCGCTCTGCCTCTACCCACCCCATCCTATACACGCCCCTCTACTGCCTCTCCCCTCAACCTGTTCCTCCCTCTACCCATCTCTCACCCTCTAATCACCCCTCCCCTTTTACCTCTTCCCTATCCACCCCTCCTTCTACTCATCCCTCCCTCTAACTGCCCCTCGCACCACCATAACTTCCCCTGCCCATTACTCCTCATCTACACCCTCTGCCCACCCCTGCTTACCCACCCACTCAAGCCCAGCGCGCTGCCGATCAGCCTTTGCGGACAGCCACCATCTCTCTCTTCACGTGCAGGGCCGAACCAGCCATCCCTGGGGTCCACGTGGGTGCAAGCGCTGAAGGCCGTGGCGACCGGGAGAAGTGCGCTCGCACTGTGGAAGGGCCGTCTGGTGCCAGTTGCGCGGGGCTCACGCTGCCTGGGGGCCGTGCGCAGCCTGCCATGCCCGTTGCGCCGATAGGAAATCACAGGCGCTCACCAATCCGCCGCACCGCTCGACAGGTGGGCGAAGTGACTGGTTGTGCGGGGAGCCTTCCAACTGGCTTGCTGGCTGATGACATCGACAGACTTCTCGTGTTACAATTTCTCGTGTTACAATGGGGAAGGATGTGCAATTGTGAGAGATGGGAAAATTGACCTAAAATTATGAACATGGAAGAAACTAAAGTTCATCAGTAAAATGGCTGTAACCAGTTCAAACAGGATAAGCTTGGGGCTTAGGATGCAGGAAAGCAGAGTCAGCACGATTAACATAAGAATCTTCTAGTCTTTGTGACAAGACCATAGGACTAAGATAAGGAATGGTAAGGTACAATAGAATGTAGGAAGTTGAGGTAGTCTGGATCAGATAAGGGTCTCCTAGCCCTGGACAGAAGTACCAAGTCATACATTTCTAATTAGCTAACCATACACAGATTTATACATATGAAATTAGCCAACCCTAGATAGAATGAGTCAACTCCGCATACCAAGAGATTGTAGCCCTGAGAATCAGGAAGGTGTGAATAAGGACAATGACATGATGGGGCACCCACAGGATACCCCCTGGTCCTCCAAGTGTACTGAAACTGCACGTAGGCAGGAAGGATTACCTATGCCAAACCCATCCAGGGGGCAGAAGAATGTAAGGGGGAGGGCACTCTGATACTGAAATTGACTGTATAAAGGTTGGGTGAGCCCCAGTATGTGTGTGTATTCCCAGGGTAAGGGGAAGCACCCAACTTTGCATTGTTGTAGTAATAAATGTTCTTTGTTCTCAATTTTTGTCTCGAGCAATTTCTTTAAAGGTACTTTAATTTCTAACAAATGGGGGCTCGTCCGGGATCACACTCCCTCCACTGACAGAGTGCCCCGACGACGAGAGTAGGTGCACCCCGGCTGATTCAGCTGGACTCACGGGCGACGGGTGGCTGGTCAGTGGAAGAAGCGAGTGATATCCGAGAAGAGGCATTGAGAACAAACGGCGGAAGGACGCGCGCTAGAGCAGTACTGCCAGAACTCGGTAAGAGTATTTTACTTGTACCTAAGCATGGGAATAGCGGGCAGTAGAGATGAGAGTCCTGACACAGGACGTGACCACCAGATAGCTACGTACAGCCCGCTTGGGTTGATGTTATCTGAGTGGGGCACAGGAAAGACCCGTGGTAAAGAGAAACTGACGACGGTCAGGTATTTTACTTGTTTCTAAGCATGGGAATAACGGGCAGTAAAGAAGAGAGTCCTGACACAGGACGTGACCACCAGATAGCTACGTACAGCCCGCTTGGGTTGATGTTATCTGAGTGGGGCACAGGAAAGACCCGTGGTAAAGACAAACTGACGATGGTCAGGTATTGTTGTATTGAATGGGTTAAACACCCAGTTAAAGGGAGCTCCGTGTACTGGCCAAAATTCGGATCCGAGGATGAATGGATGTGTAAAGCTTTGAACCTATGGCTCTATCAAAACCAGAAAGACAATGTTGAGAGCAGGGAATATGCAGCCTGCTGGCTCAAGGGATCCATTGAACAGCTGATTTTGAATGAGAAAGAATTCAGGGATAAGAGAGAGGAGGAACCTTTTGTCCCTGAATCACAGGGTTGGGATGTGTTACATTCCCTCCCTCCACCTTATGTTCCTCCTATGCCGGCTCCTATCTTTCCTTCCCCTCCTATGACCTACCCTTCTGCACCTTCCCCACCTCCCCCACCACTAGAGAAGAGAGAAGAGAGCAGGAGTGGTATGATAACTTGCTCACAAAGCACTCGATTACCACCTCTGTTGGCAGGAGAGAGAGGTAACTTTAATTCAGAACAGCGTGAGACTCTTCAGGAAGAAAGGGCAGAACCCTTTGATTCATTTCCCAGGGAGCAGGAACCCAGACCTAATAAGCTAAGAAACCAATTGGATGAGACCACTGTGGGAAGTTCCCATGGGAGAGGGTCTCGGTTTCGTAAATGTGCCCCTGACCAGTACTGAAGTGTGTAACTTTAAGAAAGAACTGACCTCCCTGATAGAAGATCCCCAGGGATGTGCCGAACAGTTAGACCAATTTTTGGGACCAAATATATATACAATATGGGGGTCTCGACATAGAATCCCCAGCAGGGGAACAATTGGTACTAACAGGTTTTGTTACCAACTCAGCCCCAGACATTAGGAGAAAATTACAAAAGACAGAAAATTGGCATGAGCAGGGAATAACCCAGCTTCTACAGATCACACAAAAAGCATTTGTCCAGACATCTGAGGATAAGCAGAAAGCAAAGGCTAAAATTTTATGCAAGCAGTTAAAGGAATAGTAGATGAGTAACATGAAAAAAAGGCAGGGACTGTGTGCCAGCTCCTGAATGTTGGGAGAAGTGCAGGGAGTGGGAGAGTAGAGACCAGAGATAATTTCATAAATCACGACTTCCCACTTCAGTCACTGACCATTATTGATTAAAATTCATGCTAAAAATTAAATGTCATAAATGATCGTTTTTCAATACTGTAGAATGAGCGAATTTAACTACCAGTTAATTCCAATTTATGAAATAAATTGTATTCAAATGTGATTTTGCACAGGGAGTACCTGAGAGTTGAGTGATGTTATAACATTTGCAGGGAGAAATGTTTGCGCAAATAGGGTGAGTTCTATACATCTTAACTTTAAGTGTATGTGAGATAAAGAAAGGATCTGATGTGTAAAGTGGCTGGATCAGCCAGTTGAAGGGGGAGTGTGCATGTCCCTTTAAGTGCACTGTGGCACTTGAAATTGAGGCTTCAGGCTCTTGTCTTGCAGTTAGAGGTATTTCTTCTACACATTCAGCAGTCAAGGTCCGTGAGTTTAAAGATCACCCACCTCTGGAGAATAAAGATACCTCTGGGGATTCCTATGGGGATTCCTATAAGTTTAATCATTCATTTCTCTGGTACATTTTCCTCTGGAGTGAAATTAATGCCTCAGCACAATTTCTCTGTATTGCCGCTGTTATTTAATTCATGATAACTTTCCCCCATTCATCAGGTTTATATTTAAATCCGGTAGTGCGGAAGTTACATTGTAAATAATCACGGAGGTAAACCCTGCGCAACTGGATTCAGCTTAATGGAGAAATAAACCTGCGAACTGGTCTATGGTGCTGTGTGAGTACTGCAATAGGTGGAATATGATTTAAATTGGTGGCATAGTTCAGAACAATTGGGTGCATAAGAATAATAATATCATTAATAACTCACAAATCTTGTACCAGATGCTATTCAGTACATCTTGACTTAAGGACTGGAGAAATTGGCATGTTAGAATGAGATTGGCATGGTACCAATATTTCTTGATTCAATAATGACTCCACAAGCTCCAGGATTCATGCAGCAGAACTTTTAAGTGGAATATAATAGAAACTAGCCTGTACTTAAATTATTGTGTGTGCAATCTTCAAAAGAACATCTTTTAACTTTTTTTTGGTGCCTGTTTTACAGACTGTTTTAAATAAGGCCAGCTCCTGTGAGCTGTGGCACAAGGCATTTTACTTAAGGCAGAACTAAAGGTTGAATATGTTTCAAGTTCTCTTGCAGAGGCTCTTGTGCTACAATGTCTGTTATGTACTCTAACAAATTGGAGGGTTGTGCCCCATACAGACAAGCAGCTCCAACTGCATTTTAATAAGGTCTAACATATTCAAAACCCATGCAAATATGGTTTGTGTTTCATTTTACAATTTTTACACTAACACAAAGGAAAGTCAGATTGTTATTCATTTTATTAAAACCTGGTGATTGGGTTTATGTAAAAGCATGGCAAGAGGATCAACTAAAACCTGCCTGGGATGGTCCCTGCTGTGTACTTTTAATTACAGACACCGCAGTAAGAACAAGAGAGAAAGGCTGGACCCACATTCAAAGAGTTAAACCAGCTTCTGAACCACAACACCACGACACACAGATTCAAACCCCAACCTGGCGTGCAGTTCCTCATCCATCAGACCTGAAACTTACACTGCGCCGTGACAAAGTGCCGTAAAGTTACTCGTTTTTTTTTTGGTTTATTCAGTTATTGTTGTATTTTTTTGCTGTTTTCAATGAGTTTTACAGTTATGGTGGTTTATTCAGTTATTGTTGTATTTTTTTGCTGTTTTCAATGAGTTTTACAGTTATGGTGGTTTATTCAGTTATTGTTGTATTTTTTTGCTGTTTTCAATGAGTTTTACAGTTATGGTGGTTTATTCAGTTATTGTTGTATTTTTTTGCTGTTTTCAATGAGTTTTACAGTTATGGTGGTTTATTCAGTTATTGTTGTATTTTTTTGCTGTTTTCAATGAGTTTTACAGTTATGGTGGTTTATTCAGTTATTGTTGTATTTTTTTGCTGTTTTCAATGAGTTTTACAGTTATTGTGGTTTATTCAGTTATTGTTGTATTTTTTGCTGTTTTCAATGAGTTTTACAGTTATGGTGGTTTATTCAGTTATTGTTGTATTTTATTGCTGTTTTCAATGAGTTTTACAGTTATTGTGGTTTATTCAGTTATTGTTGTATTTTATTGCTGTTTTCAATGAGTTTTACAGTTATTGTGGTTTATTCAGTTATTGTTGTATTTTTTTGCTGTTTTCAATGAGTTTTACAGTTATTGTGGTTTATTCAGTTATTGTTGTTTTTTTGCTGTTTTCAATGAGTTTTACAGTTATTGTGGTTTATTCAGTTATTGTTGTATTTTTTTGCTGTTTTCAATGAGTTTTACAGTTATTGTGGTTTATTCAGTTATTGTTGTTTTTTTTGCTGCTTACAATGGGTCTTACTTTCATTGTTGTTTACTCATTTTTTGGAATATTGTTCGTTAATGTTTTAAGTCCCCCCCTGGAATAGGGGCAGCAGAGGTTACAATTGGGCTCCTTTAGAATGTAGACAGGGCATAGATTTAATGTATAGTCATAATGGGATACAAGGGATTCCAATACGGACCAGGGGAACTGAACAGCTTTAGTGGAGTACATCTAATTTGTATCTTAGCCTACACAGGTATTAAAGACAAGAGTTTTGAGGCGATAGCACAAAGGACATGGTGGGACAAAGACAGACAGAATGGTAGTCAGGATTGTACATGTAGCAGAGAGAGAGAGAGTTGACACATATGCTAATGTACACAGACAGGCTGCAACTCACAAGTTCAATGATACATATGCTAATGTTAGCAGACAAGCTGCAACACACAGTTAAATCACAAGAAACAATCCCCCCCCAGCTTGGTCACTTTTCATCACCCCGTGAAGGGGAGCACCAGTTACCAACAACGTGAGCTGCTTGACACTTTAATATCAGGCTCCACACAGCCTTCGGAGATCGGTGGCCCTAGGGTTCGGGGCTGAAGAGGACATCAGATACTAGCCACAATTCAATGGAACCGCCTGACTACTGCTACTCGTTCGCTGCTGAACGCAGCGCTTCTCACAGACTCCTACTCGTTCGCTGCTGAAGGCAGCGCTTCTCACAGACTGCTACTCGTTCGCTGCTGAAGGCAGCGTCTCTCACAGACTTCGTCAGGACAACGCTTACAAAAGTCGGGTGGTTCAAAGACACTGCTTCAATGTTTCAACGTGTGGGCTGGACTAGACTCTTTACTGAGAACTGGAGCCTGATACTCGCAACCCTAATAAGCAGCTGGACTCGCTACTCTGACCTTCATGGTGCTCCCCTACCTAAAGACTTTACACAGACATTACAATTCAGTTATTGACCAGCTGGGTAAAACTACACCTTACACTTGAAAGATCAGTATTACTGATCTAAAAGAAAAGTGAGGGGTGGGGGGGGGGGAATCAGTCACACTGACACTAGTAACCAAAGATCAGTAACACTGATCATGGTGAAAGATCAGTATTACTGATCTAAAAGAAAAGTGAGGATTGTGAGAGATGGGAAAATTGACCTAAAATTATGAACATGGAAGAAACTAAAGTTCATCAGTAAAATGGCTGTAACCAGTTCAAACAGGATAAGCTTGGGGCTTAGGATGCAGGAAAGCAGAGTCAGCACGATTAACATAAGAATCTTCTAGTCTTTGTGACAAGACCATAGGACTAAGATAAGGAATGGTAAGGTACAATAGAATGTAGGAAGTTGAGGTAGTCTGGATCAGATAAGGGTCTCCTAGCCCTGGACAGAAGTACCAAGTCATACATTTCTAATTAGCTAACCATACACAGATTTATACATATGAAATTAGCCAACCCTAGATAGAATGAGTCAACTCCGCATATCAAGAGATTGTAGCCCTGAGAATCAGGAAGGTGTGAATAAGGACAATGACATGATGGGGCACCCACAGGATACCCCCTGGTCCTCCAAGTGTACTGAAACTGCACGTAGGCAGGAAGGATTACCTATGCCAAACCCATCCAGGGGGCAGAAGAATGTAAGGGGGAGGGCACTCTGATACTGAAATTGACTGTATAAAGGTTGGGTGAGCCCCAGTATGTGTGTGTATTCCCAGGGTAAGGGGAAGCACCCAACTTTGCATTGTTGTAGTAATAAATGTTCTTTGTTCTCAATTTTTGTCTCGAGCAATTTCTTTAAAGGTACTTTAATTTCTAACACAATGAAGGGGGAGGATGGTGGGGGTGACATTACCAAAAAACAGTATCGGCTCTCGCTGCAGGGCGGGCCACCTCTAATACATTTTTGAAATGATCTTGCGGGCCAAATATAATTATATCGCCCGCGGGCCAGAGTTTGACATGTGTGCCTTTCAGGGATCAGGTTGTAAAGAGGTGTAGTGAAGAAAATGCCTGGAGAAAGTGTGTCTCCTGAGTTGGAAACACCCTTTTCACACCTCTTCACATTCTGTTCCATGTTAGGGTTTTAAATGCAACAAGGACAGGCCTTGTGCTAGCCTACCAGCCTCTGTATCCAACATATCCTCCGCAATTTCCATCGCCAACATCACATGATCCCACCAACAGAGACATCTTCCCATCTCCACCTTCTGCAGGGGCCACTCTCACATCCACTTTTCCCATCTCACTAATCGCCCCTTGGAACCTACCTGTGTGACTGCCAGAAGTACAACACTTGCTGCCACACCTCCTCCTCCACCACGATTTGGGGCCCTAAGCAGTACTTATAAATGAAACAACATTTCACTTGTGAATCTGTGAGGATCATCTACTGCATCCCCGGTGCTCCCTTTGTGACCTTCTCTATAACAGATCGCTTTGTTGAGCACGTTTCATCTGTCCGCTGCAAAGGCCGAGATCCCCCTGTGGCCAACCATTTGAATTCCACGTTCCACTTTTGCATCAACATGTCTGTCTCCCCTTGGCACATGTACTGCCAAACCAAGGCAACACTTAACATTCTATCTGGGCATTCTCCAACCACATGGTATAAACATTGCTTTCTCTGGTTTCCATTATCACTCCCCTGTCTCCCTCTCCTCTCAATCCCTCTGACTCCTTCCCCCCCTATACAGAGACCTATCCTCTTCCCCGATTTCTTTCCTCTTGTGGCCTCCTACCCATATCCATCTTTGAACTCTTGCCTGTGTTCCTCCCCTGTCCCACACCCTAACTTTTTATTCAGGTGTCTGCCTGCTTTTTGTCTCTTACCATGTTGAAGGGCTAGAGCCTGAAATGTTGTTTATGTATCTATCTTTGCAGCATAAAGAATGCTGCATGACTTACTCAGCTTCTCCAGAATGTTTGTGTAAATTGAAACATTAGAGGCCATTTCATGCCCGGCCTCCATCTGGAGGCTGGCTACAAGCACAGAAAACTTAAAACTTGCCTTTCAGACAGTAGCCCTATAAGGCTGCTCCAGCATCATATTCATGTTGAGTGGGGCCTTGTAGTGCCCTCCGGATCTGATGGAGGTGGGTTGACTGGTTCTGTAGCACCACCTGTCATAAATATACAGCAGAGCAATGGCTGTCTTCTCTACCCATAATCCCCACGCAGCTGGAACCGCTCTGTGTTTTCCAGAACAGTAGGGAAGACAGCCATTGCTCTGTCGCGTTTTGAGCAGCAGAGAGCAGCACCGAAGGCCGAAGCGGCCCGGTGTGGCTGGCCACCCCCTGACAGCTCCCGGCCTGCCACCCCTGCCTTGAGGAGGTCATGGAGGGAGAATGGGGAGATAGGTTGCGGGCTGATGACGTTATCAGCCCACCCCAACCAGCCACTTACAGTGGCTGCACATTCAAGCCAGGCGGGGGAGTAAAGTGTTCCGCCGATTATCCTTCCTCGAGAAAGGTTGGATTTGGCACCTCTGAGCCAACCACGGCATAGTCAGAAAGGTACGTCTCTAGGTGTGAGGGCCTATTCGTTACCCTTTACTTCCTATGGATGCTGTATGACATGCTGAGTTTCTCCTGCATATTTGTGTATTATTCTCCACTCTGGCACCTCCAGACTTTCTGTTTTAACCCCATTCCACATTTATTAACTCATTTGTCAATAGCTCATTCACAATTGCCACATTTGATCTTCCAGAACAAATACTACCTTTCTGCCCAGAGTACTGTCAAAGATGGAAGTCTGTGTCGACTGCTATCCCTGTTACTGGTATCCAGCTGGTAAATAGCACTATGAATTAACTGAAGGTTTGTGTAGATCACTGAATCCCACAGTTGTCCACACAGAACCAGTAAAATAAAACCATGCCCTCTACAAGTGTTATCTTTCTGCTCATTGGGTGAAGGCTGCTGTGAGGTTTAATTATTAACATTGATTTTAAATGTTATGGTATTACCTATCTGACCTAGTCTCTTGCAGATTGCCTGATAACCTGGCCTGAGAGTATGCAGCTAACTCCATGGAGCTGCAATATGCTGTCCTCCCTCAGGATGGTGTCTGTTTTACCACAGCCAGATGCCCCCAAGATGCTGCTTGGATGTGATAATACAGTATAGTTACATCTCAGCCTTGGGCTGTTAATGATTCACCTTCAAGGATCTATCTCCCATTTCAATGAGAGTGTATGGTGTAAAATTTGGATGTCAGGCAGAGTCACTTGGTAGCAGGCCATTTCGGCCCAGGAATCATCCTGCCTAATTTACACCCAATTAACCTACACTCCTGGTATGTTTCTGTTAGAAATAGAAGTACCTTAACAGAAATTGCTCGAGACAAAAATTGAGAACAAAGAACATTTATTACAACAACAATGCAAAGTTGGGTGCTTCCCCTTACCCTGGGAATACACACATACACTGGGGCTCACCCAACTTTTATACAGTGAATTTCAGTATCAGAATACCCTCCCCCTTACATTCTTCTGCCCCCTGGATGGGTTTGGCATAGGCAATCCTTCCTGCCTACGTGGGACTCCTGTCGGTGTCTTCTCATGTCATTATCCCCATTGTCCTTATTCATAACCTTGCCCTTGTCCCCATTCACACCTTTCCAACTCTCAGAGCTACTACAGTCCCTTCATATGCAGAGTTCCCTAATCCTGTCTAGGGTTTACTAATTAAATATGCATAACTTGATAAATCTATGTATGGCTTACTAATTATATATGTAGAACTTGGTACTTCTGTCTAGGGCTAGGAGACCCTTATCTCATCCAGACTATCTCAACTTCCTACATTTTATTATTCCTTACCTCTCCTTATCTTATTCATCTTATCTTACATAGGCTGACTCTGCTTTCTGCATCCTAATTTACATGCTTAGCCTGTTCATACTGGTTTAATCCATCACTCCATTTGTCTGTACTAGTTTCCCCATCTTTCATATTTTTATGTCAAGTTTACTCATCTCTCACATTTCAAATGGTGGGAAGAAACTGGAGCCCCTGGGGAAAACCCACACGGACATGAGGAGAGCATACAAACTCCTTACAGACAGCGAGGGATTCAAAACCTGGTTCTGATCACTGGCGCTGTAACAGCAATGCGCCAACCACTACTCCAACTATGGCACCCTAATAACTGATTCAGTCAAGACCAAGGTATTTATTTGGAGGAAACAGAAATTTAAAAAAATCTGGTTGAAGTAAAAACATAATGCGGGAGAAACTCAGCAGCGCGCCTACCTACATTTCGTTGATGCCTTTGCCATGACGTTGAATTTGTTCTATAACATACACTGTTTGACCGGTTGTGTTTCTCCAGCATTGTGTTTTATTTCAACCATAGTGTCTGCAGACTTTCATGCTTTACTTCTAATTTATTTAGAAGGTTTAATTTTGCATTTAAAGGAAAAATCCTTTGTTGCTGTTTCATGGTCTGTGCTGCATTTCACACAGTAGTAATTGGGCATGAAGTGTGAGAAGGCTAAGTTAGAGCACAGCCAGTGTATCTTATTCATGCCCATTGCAGAAAGATTACATTGTGGTGATTGTTACTTTGTGCCCTGAGAATGCAGAGGAGCCCCCTTCCAGGCTTCCTACTGAATGGCACAGATGAGTTAATATTGGACATGAAGTGAAAGCAGTGAGGCTTGGAGTCTGTTGCAGTACAAAGGATTTTCCATCTTTTAATGGTAGGGATAAGTTAATGCTCTCCCTTGTAATGAAAAGGTCTTTTTTCATTACACCAGTAGTACATCAACGAAGCCAATGGATTTCAAATACAGTGCAGGATTATAGCGCCAATAAAAGTCTCACGAATGGAGGGAGAACAAACACTTTTATTAGCTTATAACTGAGGGTCAGGTCTCACAGCCGTCTTCAAAGGGGTTCTGGGTTTAGGCGGGAAACCAGGGTTACATGTGAGTAGATGGGGGCGGAGTCAGCCATCGGCACAACACACTACCAGTGAATCCCAGTTCACTGCAAGGATGCTGTATGGTTTATAAATGAGGCTGGTGAAGGAGGTAAAATATTATTCAGTGCCTTTGTTGACAAGTACAGTTTTTATTCATTCTTTAAATGGTGGCTTCCAGGATGTGCTAAATGATGGTAATTAGAAGGTAAGCCATCATCAGTACATTGATCCACTTTAATATGCTGGTGGAAAGCCATTGTGCCTCAATTCCTGATTTACTCTGCTTTGTGTGTGTGCATTAGTCACAGAGTGGAATGTTGATTGGTTGCACTCCCAAAATAAGAAGTCAGCCTCTCAGGGCAAATGAGGAAAACATTTCTTCACAAGAGAGTCAGAAATCCTTGGCATTCCCTGCCAAAAAGGGCTGTGAAGTTTCAGTCATTGCGTACACTTATATTTTCATAGGGCAAGGGAATCAAAGGACATGAAGTTGCAAAGTCTGGAATTATTGGGGGACAAATGCTTCTCTCCTGATAGAGGAACGAACTGAGCGTGATCCTCAGGCAAAAAGAGACTTTCTGCAGGTTGCAGCACTACCAGGAGAAAATAATTCCCCCCCAACAGATCTTGTGGCATGATAGCTGGAATGAATCCAGATTATTTTATTACCATGTAATAAAACAGAAAATGAAATATTGCACAACATTTCCTTTAGTCTGTCGTAGGGCGGACAAAGATTTGGTTTCATTTTGTATGTTCCTGTCAGGATTAAAGGCAAGGTTAGCAGGTATAGGAAACCTTGGTTTTCGAGGGATATTGAGGATCTGGTTCAGAACGAGTGAGAGGTGTATAGCAGGTATAGGCAACATGGAGCAAATGAGATACATAAGGAGTCTCAAAAATGCAAGAAAAACCTCAAGAATAAAACAGGAAGGTCAAAATAAAACACAAGGTTGCTTTGGCCGAAAATGTGAAGAAAGTTCCTCAGGGTTTCTACAGTTATATTAAGATCAAAAAAATATTAATTGCCATAATTAGTTCCCTTGAAGATCAGAGTGGTCAGGTTTGTATGGAACCAAAAGAGATGATGAATATCTTAAATGTTTTTTTTCCATCAGTATTCTTTCAGGAAACGGGCACGTCAAAAACAATCAGTGAGATCATGGAACTTATACCAATTAAAGAGGAGAAAGTGCTTGCTGATTTAAAGCAAATAAGGGTGGATAAATCCCCCGTGCATGACAAGATATTCCCTCAGACCTTGAGTGAGACTAGTGTAGAAATTGCAGGGGCTCTGGCAGAAATATTTAAAATGTCCTTAGCCACAGGTGTGGTGCCAGAGGATTGGAGGGTAGCTCACATTGTTCCATTGCTTAGAAAAGGCTCCAAAAGTGTCTCTGGAAATTATAGACCATGGAGCCTGATGTCACCAGTAGGTAAATTATTGGAATGTGTTCTAAGAGATCAGATATACAATTATTTGGATAGACAGAAACTGATTATGGATAATAAACATGGCTTTGTATGTAGTGGTTGTGTTCACCCAATCTTGTAGTTTTTCAAGGAGGTGACCAGGAAAACTGATGAAAGAAAGGCTGTGGAGGTTGTCTACATGGACTTCAGTAAGGCCTTTGACAAAGTCTCACATGGAGGTTAGTCAGGAAGATTCAGACACTAGGTAGTCAGATGAAGTAGTGAACTGAATTTGACAATGGTTGAATGGGAGAACCCAGAGAGTAGTGGTGGATGATTTCTTCTTTGACGAAAGGCCTGTGTCAAGTGGTGTGTCTCAGGGATTGGTGCTGGGACCATTGGTGTTTTCTCATTTATGGTAATATGGTAATTTGGATCGGAAGTTTGCAAATGACACTAAAGCCCCTTTCACACTTGCAAGTGATCCAAGGAATTAAAGTGCCTAGTATGAAAGGAAAATCAGCTCAATGCTGGCATCAGATGACATCACCTCATGCCGGGGTTTGACGGCCTCGACCCCTAGTACAATCCATGGCATCTGCAGATGCCAGCATTGCAATCATGCAAATGTGAAACGGACAATTGCATTGTGGGATTGAAATGATCCAAGTTTTTGCAAGAGTGCAGGAATGTGAAGGAAGAAAAGATTAAGATGAAGGCATAAACTTTGTCATTGGAAAGTAGCAGAGAGAGAGAAAGGAAATAAATAGCAATAGAGGAAAACTTTTAAAGTGGATGGGAAAGTTGGTAGTGCTATAGTGCACAATTTATAAAAATTGTGGAAGAAGCAATAGCAGACCTCACTTCCCAGAATTCTGTGCGGCAGAGAAACCCCTCCATAAATGCTCCATAGCTGCAGCCTGTCATACAGCCCTTTCCCTGTTGCATGGAATTCTGGGAGGGCAAGTCCGCCATCATTTTTCCCCACGGTATTTAGAAATTGTGCGCTCTAGCGCTATAAACTTTTCGATGCTGTATAAACTTTCCCACACTGTTTAAAAATTGTTCACTATTGCTATTTATTGCTAGTACTTTCCCACAGTCCCTTATAAAGATTTATATAGGTCGGCACAACAACAACAGGAGCCGAAGGGCTCATACTGTGCTGTACATAAAGTTTAATTATGTTATAATTATGCATGATTAAGTTTGTTCAAATACAAGGTCATAATACATTGATCAGGATTTAGGGCAGGTTCACCATCACTCGATGTGTCATGACATCATCAGTAGAAGGCAGAACAGTCCTAAACCCAGGGATGGCAGCCTTGCAAGTGTGAAAGTGTTCAGTGTACCAAATTTGAGTGGGATTCTTTCTGAGAGGTCAAGTGTAAAAAGCCAAATCCCAATTCCTATCCAATTTAGTGGGATGAAAGTCTGAAAGGGGCTTAAGACTGGAGCATTTTGGACAGCGAGGAAGGCTTTCAAAGCTTACAGAGTGATCTGCACCAACTGGAAAAATGGGCTCAAAAAATACTAGATGGAATTTAATACGGACAAGTGTGAGGCATTGCATTTTGGAAGGATAAACCAAGAAATGACATACACAGTAATTAGTAGGGCACAGAGGAGTGCAGTAGAATTGGGGGGGGAGGGGGGTCTGGGAATACAGATACATAATTGCCTGAAAAAGGCATCACAAGTGGATAGGTTTGTAAAGAGACCTTTCAGCATATTGGCTTTCATAAATCAATGTATTGAGTACAGGAGTTGGGATGTTATGGTGTACAAGAAATTGGTGAGGCCAAATTTAGAGTATTGTGTGCAGTTTTGGTTACCTAACCACAAGAAAGATATCAATAAGATAGAAAGAGTGCAGAGAAGAGTTACTAGGATGTTGCCCAAACTCCAGGAACTGGGTTACAGGGAAAGGTTAAACAGGTTAGGATTTCATTCCCTGGAGCATAGAAGAATGAGGGGAGATTTGATATAAGTATTTAAAATTGAGGGGGATAGACAGAGTAAATATAGGTAGGCTTTTTGCACTGTGTGTAGGTGAGATACAAACCAGAGGACATGAGTTAAGTGTGAAAGGAGAAGTTTAGGGGGTGGGAGTGTGGAATGAGCTGCCAGCTGAAGTGGTGAATATGGGCTCGATCTTAGCATTTAAGAAGAATTTGGACAGGTACGTGGATGGGAGAGGTATGGAGGGCTATGGACTGGGTGCTGGTAAGTGAGATTAGGCAAAAAAAGGTTTGGCACAGACTAGAAGGGCCGAAGGGACTTGTTTTTAATGCTGTAATGTTCTATGATTTTATCAGCAGAAATTACCTAGCACCCTTAGAATGAGAGAAAAAGAAGCGAAAGAGAGTCCACCCAGAATTAGTGACCATGGATTCACCTTCAGCATTCCAGTAGTCTCCACAGTCTTCAGCCCAAACCATTGGCAACCCAAGTTCTGACACAATCAGGAATCCTCCAGGACCCTCTAGCATCCCGGTACCATTCAGCCAGTCTTCAGCAGTCCACAGCCTTTGACTACAGTCACCAACAGCTTGCAGCCTGCATAAGTTCCTCACCTCGAGTCACCAACATCCCACTGCCTGTGCATTCTATAGCCTCCGAGCCCCTCACTGGTCTGCTGCTATGATCACCATCCCATGGGTCATATCCTCTGCTCTTCCTTGTTTTTGGGTGCCCTACACCAGACTTCTGTTTCCTCAGAGGCTGCAACTTCTCATGGCTGCTGCCGTACACAGGCACAGCCATCTTGGGCCCATACATGATGGTTCCTGTGGACAGATGATAAAATAAAACTGAGTTGCAAAGAACCATGAGCAGATCATTGAGAATCAGAATTTATTGTCATAAACAAGTCATGAAATTCAGTGTTTTGCAGCAGCGTCGTAGTGAAAACATTATTATAACCATCTTACAACATTACTAAAAAATAAAATTACTAATAACAATAATACTGCATGAAAAGTAAGGCAGTGTCTTTGGTTCATAATTCAGGAATCTGATGACAGTGGGGAAGAAGCTGTCCTTGTTCCATTGAGTGCTCGTCTTTATGCTCCTGTAGCTTTTCCCCAATGGTTGCAGAGTGAAAAGGGCTTGGCCTGGGTGGTGGGGGTCTTTGAGGAAAGAGGCTGCTTTTTTAAGATACCATCTCATAAAGATGTCGTCAATGGAGTGATGCTGCAGGCCGAGTTAACAACCCCCCTGGAGTTTATTCTTGTCCTGAGAGTCGGCACCTCCATACCAGTGATGCAACCAGCCAGAATGTTCTCCACGGTACACCTATAGAAGTTTACAAGTGTCTTTGGTGACATACTGAATCTCCTCAAACACCTTACTGGTGAGCCTTCTTTATGATTGCATCAACGTAGAGACTCTAGGACTGATCCTCAGAAATGATGACACCCAGGAATTTGAAGTTCTTGACCCTCTCCTTTACTGAGCACTCGATGAGGACTGGGTCATGTTCCCCTGAAGTCAACAATCATCTTCTTGTTTTTGCTGATACGGAGCACAAGGTGGTTGTTGTTGTTACACCATTCAACAAGCTGTTCTATCTCCCTCCTGTACGTTTCTTCATTGCCGTTTGTGATTCTGCTAACAACTGTGGTGTCATCGGCAAACATGTAGATGGCATTGGAATTGTGTCTGGCCACACAAGTCATGGGTGTATAACAAGTAGAGCAGTGGGTTAAGCACACATCCTTGGGGTACACCTGTGCTGATAATTAGTGATTTGTTCTGGCTGTGGTCTTCCAATGAAAAAGTCAAGGATCCAGTTGAGATGGGGGGTGGGGTGTAGTGCAAGAGTTTGTAGCTTTTGACCCGCACTGAGGGAATAATGGTATTGAAGGCTGAGCTGCAGTCGATGAAAAGCAGCCGTATGTATGAATTGCTGTTTTCGAGATGATCCAGAGCTGAGTGGAGAGCCAGCAATATTGCATATGCTGTGGAGCAATTGTGATGATAGGTGAATTGCAGTGGGTCCAGATCTTCACTTAGGTAGATGTTAATTCTAGCCATGACCAGGCTCTCAAAGCATTTCATCACAGTTACTGGGTGGTAGTCATTGAGGCAGCCCATGCTGCTCTTTGATACTGGTATGGTTGATGCCTTTTTGAAGCAGGTGGGAATCTCTGACTGCAGCAATGAGAGGCTGAAAATGTCCCTGAACCCTCTGGCTAGTTGGTTGGCGCAGATTTTCAGCACCCTGCCAGGTACGCCATCAGGGCCTGACGCCTTGCAAGGGTTTGCCTTCTTGAATGATGTGCTGACATTGCCTTCAGAGACAAATATCACAGGGTCCTCAGCTTTTTCAGGGATAGCATTTCACCCATTTCCTAATACTATGAGGAAGCCAACATTTCTGCCACACCTGTTAGTCACTACTTGTAACAGCTGAAGACCACATCTTGTGCTGCTTTGCACTGCAGAATCGGAACTGTTGCATAGATGGTTCAAAGATTAATGATTGAGAGGGAAAGAAATGAAAAATATCAATGACTTTCACCTCAAGGCAGAGTAGGCTATGCTTGCTTTTTTTCTTTTTAATAATTATATTATAGGTAAACAATACATGAGGAGAATAGTAGTACATTATCAAAAGGGAAAATATCACTATATGACATCATATAACATATTGCATTACACCACAATTAATGAATGTTCTCATCTCAAACTGAAATCTTCAAAACTATAAGAAAAATTTATTATCTAAAACCCCACCTAATCTAAGAAAAAAAAGACTGAGTAGCCTATCCTGAGAATTTATTAATAAAAGTTAATCGTCTACCCTTCACCAAACAAAGAGAAAAAAAATTAAATTAAACATAGTCCAAAAAGGAAAATAATTATACTAAGTCTTGAGGAAATAATTTTTAAAAGGTCACCAAGTCTCTTCAAATTTAACAGAAGTATCAAATGTACGACTCCAGACCATGCTCGCTACAACCACCATTCTTACCCCAGTGATATCTGAGTGATCTGTCACCAATACCCTGGAAGTTCTTGACCATTGGGTACATTTACTACTCAGAGTTGGAAGAAGACTGCCACCCCTCACCCACTAGCAGTCATGACGCTCCAGATGACTACAAGGCATAACTAACCATAAACAACAACAAGTATGTGCCACAATAACCCCCGCCCTGTACCAGCATGCACCTTGCAATTGGTTCTCCAGCATCCCTCAAGGTTTGTAACCTGGAGTCAAATTAGGGTTTATTCCCAGAGGAAAAGAGAGAGAGTTACTCCACGTAGTGAGTTTCCTACTGCAGCTGACTGGGGGCAGCAGCTCAGGTGTGCCCAAATGATCTAAGGTATCAAGGAGAACCAAATGCATGCACCCTCACCTGGGGGTGAATCTAGCCTTGATTGGCAGGTGAGGTAACTTTTGACCAGTTCCTGCTGAAGAGGTCAGGTGACCCTCCATATAACAGGTGCTCCAGATTACTCAATGAGAAACATAATAATATTTCAGCAAGGAAGCTGATTGGCTGTGCCAAAAGGTTTATCACCTTTGTGCTCAAGTGCTCAAAATTAAGCAATAGACAGACCTGCTTCAAATAGCATAGAACAACAGGGAGCTGCTTGATCATTCACTTGCCTTGTCTCCATGCTTAAGGAAGGATGTAACTGGATTGGAAGCAGAAGAAGTTTAATAGATTGATGAAGTATTTGATGGAAGCAGAAAGGTTGAACAATTTGGATGTAGGTCGTGGAGTTTAGAAGAATTTTAGGGGTAATTTTATTGAAACATGCAAGATTCAAAAGAATGTTGACGATGTTTTCTCCTTGTGACAATATCTATAACTAAAGGGCATAGTTTCAGAATAACACATAGTCCATTTAAGACACAGAATATGGGGAACTTCTCTCAGGTGGCCAATGAACTGTGAAGCTTGAGCTTCTTCGAGAGGATGTCTGAGTGATATTTAAACTGAAAGGGAATCAAGGTGTTTAGGGAGAGGGTAGGAAAGTGGTGCTGAAGCTAGAGTAGGACCCAGACATTATCTTACTGAGTTGTGGAACAGGCTTGCACTGGCATTGTTTGAACTTCTGTGGTCCCAGGACTTGTATGCGATTTTAAATAAGGAATGCCTCTGTTTTGAGTCATCATATTGTGGACACACTGGCATGTGCCTGTGACAGGATGAAGGTGACTGATATTCCTGAGTCACAGTTACTTATGCACTTCTTGGTGCAATATTCTTTCTTTCTTTGGCTTGGCTTCGCGGACGAAGATTTACGGAGGGGGCAAAAAGTCCACGTCAGCTGCAGGCTCGTTTGTGGCCGACCAGTCCGATGCGGGACAGGCAGAATATTACAAGGCTGAGAATGCCATCAAACCTGTTCTGTTTAGTTCCATTTTTGGCTAGTAAGGCAAAGTTAAAGAATGAAGGAGAAGTTCAATTTTACATTTCCCACATATAATCTGGAAATGCTGATTGCTTAGGTCTCAGGATCTTGTCTTTCTGGAAACATTACCATTTGATTTTGAAATGTGAGTAGGTTAATGATATTCTCACAGTAACAGGGAATGCTTATGGCAAAGGAGTCTATTTAGGGAAGAAGAGAGAGGCAGATAAAAAAAAATGCAGCACTATGGTGGATTGTCCTCATTACAGCCTTGCATTGAGTCAGCCTCCTGCAGCTGCCAGCAGCTGCAGGGTTCCAGCCTCAGAGGCTTCAATGGCACAGCTGTTGTGTGAATGCCATTTCCCTCTCGGTGGGCAGACAGTGAGGCAGCATCTGCACACATGTGATAGTGTTCTGACAGCTCAGGATACCAGCAGGCCACACTCAGTACCTCTAATTAACTCTGAAGAACAGAGACATTTACAAATAGCAGAAACACAATAAAAATGTATTAATGTTTAAAGAATTTCTTATTTTTCAGAGGGAGAAAAGCAAACCACACAGCATTATTTCCCTTCACACAATGACTGTCTTCACTCAGTTTCTAATATAGCAGCAGGCAGTCACTGCGCACAGGGACTTCACAGAGAAAATAAAATGGTGGCACTACCGGAGCTGTTGTAACAGCAGTGCTGATGCTGGTGTGGATCTGGGAAAATGGAGAGCACAGACGCAGTGCTGATCCGAAAGGTTCAACCATCCAGTCCCAACGCCGGCAGCTCCATACGGGTGCTAAACCACCTGTTAAAGGAACCGACAGTGTTTCTAAACTTAAAATCCTGCGATCATGGGTCTGTGCCGCTGTGGCGCCTGTGCTCGGCTGTGGCCACAAGAGGTTGCAGACTCCAGCGAGCAGTGGACCTGTGCAGGGCACTAGAATTGGGGAGAGCACCCTCCATTGAGAAGGAAAAGCAGAGGCAATGGTGCTGCAGGATGGTGACTACGGCGGCAGATCAGTGAGGGTCTCAGTGGCTGAAAGACCTGCACAGGCTATGGGTCACCAGTCGTGGGACCCACAAGGGCAGCTGGCTGCTGGAGACTGGCTTATGGGAACTAGGTAATGGAGCTGGGATTTGAGCGGGTGCTGAGAGTAAGATGGGCTCCTGAAAGACCTTGGGTGCTGAAGGCTTCCTGATCAAGTTGCAGGTTTGGATCTGAAGCTCATGTGGCCAATCGAGGAGTCTGCATAGCTGAACAAGTTACGGGAACACTGGAGGCAAATGCACAGACATACGGCGACTCTGAAGGGACTACCTTTGCTTCTTTTTCTCTCATATTGTAAGGGGCGCCAGGCAACACTAATGGCAACTTTTTGTCTGCTTTACGGAAGGCAGAGACAATTTCATATAAAATTGCATGTTCTGAACTATGACAGGACAATAAAGGAATCTTGAGTGCTCAGATACCAAGTATGATTGGCCCTTCATCGTAAATGTCCCTGAATTTGGTTCCGAAATAGATCCTAACTCTAGTCAGTGTCTGATACTTCAATGTTGGAAGCACAGAACCATCAACTCACCATCAGCATCATCTAACCAAAGGAAATTAATTTGCACATCTTGACCCTTTTTATGTACGATCATATTGGTATCTTTCTTCTGTCTTTGGCTTGGCTTCGCGAACGAAGATTTATGGAGGGGGTAAATGTCCACGTCAGCTGCAGGCTCGTTTGTGGCTGACAAGTCCGATGCGGACTTAAATATATGAATATACACAGTGAGGTGGACGTACTTCACAAATCAAAAGCAAAAGACTGAATGTCATAAGACTTCAGTGCCATGCTAACGGTTGTGGCAAGTGCAATAATTGTAGTTCAAGCGATGTCATTACAAGTGAATTAGTTGGAATCACTTTCATTTTTCTCTGGACACACAATTGGCAAATAAATTGCATAATTCTCAATACTGCCATGTAACATTTTGATCTTGTGAGTTTTTATGTGGTCTGATTGTTAGTGTCATTGCAAGCACTAAAGTTAAATACAAATATCCTTGTATAGAGCATGCAGATTTCATGAGAAATAACAAGTTGGATCACACTGCATTGCTAAACTTGCAGCCCTGAGTTTCCAATTACGCTCCTGATTCATCCTTCTACTCTCCAGTGGCGTATCCAGGTAAAGTTGCGCCCTTGGGGCCAACCTGTTTAAAAAAAATCACCAAAACATAGTTTTGCCACCCAACATAGTTTCTATTTTAAGTGCCCCTTACCTCCACCACACACACAGGTTGTGAGATGCCAATCTGCTTTACCCTTTCCCCTCCTGATCACAGAGAGCCTATGTTCCAGCGATGGAAATCTGTCAGAGGTTTGTTTGAGAAGCAGGACATGGGGCAGGAGGCTGGCCTTCACAACCACGCTACTTGCGCAGAACCGATTCCCTTTAGTGGAAGTCTTGCATGCTGCAGCTTCCTAGGTAGATAAAAGATACAACATATAACAAAAAATATATCAATAAATATTCGCATTTGGACAGAATGCAAAAAAGTTGTTGCATCAAACAGTGGTGCAGACATTTTTTTTGGCCATCTTGAAGTTGTTTTATGGTAATTTAGAGAGGTTCAAAGGCCTGATAGCTGGAAAATAAAATTGTTCTTGAACTTGGAGGTGTTCAACTTCCAATGTCTGCTGGAAGGCCGCAGTGAGAAGAGGGCTTGATGGACTTGGTTATTAAACCTGTTTCAACTGTTTTTAAATGTCTGCTTATAATAGTAATTTAAAAGAGGTTGAAAAGTCCATTGATAGTGGAAATCTGCAGCATGTAAAACTTCTATTGCATCTGTACGTTGTACTTGTGTATTTTTTTATATACAGCACGGTAACAGGCCATTTCAGCTCACGAGTCCATAATGCCAAATTAACCCCACAGTACATTTTGAAGGGTGGGAGGAAACTGAATGTCCAAGGGAAAACCCACACAGACACGGGGAGGATGTGCAAACTCCTTACAGACAGCACAGGATTCGAACCCCGGTCCCAATCGCTGGCGCTGTAAAGGCATTACACTAACCGCTACACCAACCGTGCTCCCCCATATATGAATAAAACAATTCATAATGACTAAAAGCTAATGTTTTATTTATTTAGCTTAAATTACCAGAAAATTAAAATTTCAACTTTTAAATCAAGACTGGTAGATTGTTTCAAATGAATGGGATCATGTGAGATGATACTGGTGACAAAGTAAGTCTAGCTCCTCAGCTAAGTACAGTGAGGTGCTAAATCCAGTTGTGGAATGCAGGGTCTGGTGTGCTTCTAACCTGTCTCTGTTTTCCATGGTTCATTTTGTCAGCACAAGTATACTTGATTCACGATGATGTTCTTTGCACAACTGCTAACCACAGGCCTCTGCCCTCACATCCGCCAGGAGATTTGCTTCTACCTCAACATTGTGTTTCTTTTTTTTCTTTGGCTTGGCTTCACGGACGAAGATTTATGGAGGGGTAATGTCCACGTCAGCTGCAGCCTCGTTTGTGGTTGACAAGTCCGATGCGGGACAGGCAGTCACAGTTGCAGGGGAAAATTGGTTGGTTGGGGTTGGGTGTTGGGTTTTTCCTCCTTTGTCTTTTGTCAGTGAGGTGGGCTCTGCGGTCTTCTTCAAAGGAGGTTGCTGCCCACCGAACTCTGAGGCGCCAAGATGCACGGTTTGAGGCGATATCAGCCCACTGGTGATGATCAATGTGGCAGGCACCAAGAGATTTCTTTAGGCAGTCCTTGTACCTCTTCTTTGGTGCACCTCTGTCACGGTGGCCAGTGGAGAGCTCGCCATATAACACGATCTTGGGAAGGCGATGGACCTCCATTTTCTGGAGACGTGACCTGCCCAGCGCAGTTGGATCTTCAGCAGCGTGGTGCAAGGATCGACAACGAGATAGACAACAGACTCAACATTATGTAAAATACTGGAATAAGCAAATATTAGTCATACCTTCTGACGTTCTGGTTTAGAGCCTTGCTTTATAGTTATCACTTACAGGAAGGAGTAGACTAGGGAGAAATATTTAAAATCAAAAAGACATATTCCTGATTAAATATTATTGGGTGTGTATTTTCACACTTGTGAGCCTGTGTTTATAATAAAGGAGAGAAAGCTGTAAATTGGATGAAGCTGAGGGTGAAAGCAAGGAAGTAAGGCAAACTGGGATAAACCATGGACATCTGGAGTGACCATTTGAAATAAATGAACTCATAATCATTCAAAGCTGCTGAATTAGTTGAATTGACAACAACTGGCTCCAGAAATGAGTTTTGATGCAGCCTGTTACATTAGTTACCTGGCAAATGTCACATGAATCAATCTTCTGTCGAGATTTTAAACAAGAATTATGAATGCCAATTGATTCTGGGGACAATCCATTGCCTATCCCACGCAACTAATGTGGCCCAGAGACCAACAATAATGACAGATCTTGGCACTGGGACAGGGGGAAGAATATTGGAGTCAGAAGTTGGCAGATGGCAGACAGAGGCTCAGCAAGCAGATGTTCTCACCGACATCCTCAATATCTGTCTGAGCAGCACCGTGGTTCGAACGTGCTTCAAAGCAGCCACCATCGTTCTCGTGCCAAAGAAGTCATCAGTGTCCTGCCTCAATGACGTCTACCGTCATGAAGTGCTTTGAGAGTCTCGTCATGGGGAACATCAAGGTCCTGCTGCCTCCTGCACTGGACCCCCTGCAGTTCGCATATGGATCCATATGCTCTATGGATGTTGTCATTCCCACCACCCTCTATCTAACCCTCACCTGCCTGGAAAATAAGGACACATAAGTTCTAATGCTGTTTATTGATTTCATTTCGGCATTCAACACAATCGTACCTCAGTACCTGATAGGTGAGCCGGCTGGGCCTGAACACCTCCCTCTGTAATTGGATTCTTGACTTCCTGACGGGGAGACCTCAGGCTGTTCAGGTCGGAAACAGCACTTCTAAGCCCTTTACACTGAGCACGGGGGCCCCCAGGGCTGAGTGCTTAGTCCATTGCTGTTTACTCTGCTCACTCATGCCTGTGCAGCAATACGCATCACGAACTGCATCATCAACGCATCACCAAAGATGGTGGGCCTTATCAGCAAGAATGATGAGTCATCTTACAGAGTTGAGGTGCAGTCACTAATGGACTGGTGCAGAGCCAACAACCTGCAGCTGAATGTTAATATAACAAAAGAGTTGGTTATCGACTACAGAGGACCATGGGGACCACGCCCACTGACCATTGATGGCGCTACCATTGAGGTTATCAAGAGTACCGTGTTTCTTGGTGTGGACTCGGTAGGGAATCTCACCAGCTCCATAACCAAGAAAGCCCAGCAGTGCCTTTACCTCCTGCAAAGGCTGAGGAAAGGTCATCACCCACCCTCTATCCTCGCATCATTCTACAGAGGGTGTATTGAGAGCATCCTGAGCAATTGCATCACTGCCTGGTTTGGAAACTGTACCACCTCAGGCCGTAAGACCCTGTAGAGGATAGTGGAGTCCACAGAGAAGATCAGTGGGGGCTCTCTTCCTACCATGATGACATATACAAGACACAATGCATGCAGAAGGCAAATAACATTGTGAAGGACTTCACACACCCCTCTTGTAAACTTTTCTCCCTCCTGCCATCAGGAATGAGGTACCATAGAATTCAAGCACTCATGTCCAGAATGTGCAACAGGCTCCTCAATTCCTAGAACATGTGTGTACTAATATATTTTGGTTTTTTTTCCTTCTTGGTTTTTTTAATTGTATGATGTCTTAATATTTAATTCTTATTTATGTAAATCTGCTCCATGGTCCTGGAGAAACGCTATCTCATCTTTACTGTGCCATTATAGTTATGGTATGAACGATAAATTTAAGTCACTTGAGACTTGACTTGGGAAAGCAAAGCTCAGGAGATGCTGGAACTAGGTGGTAAGGTGTGACTTGGTCCCTCACTGCCATTCCCTTCTCCTCTTCCATCCATCCCCATATCACTGTAATTTAGTGTGTTTGAATTCTAACTGTTTTTAGTCCTGATGAAATTCCTGCATAATTCTCCGCAGCCACTGCTTAAATTATGAAGTATTTGCATCATTTTCATCTGTTATACCTGAAGCTGAAGGTTGGTAGCTCTTTGTTTGCCATGGAGATAAGCAAGGAATGGCTCCCAGCAAGTCAGCCATGTACATCATTGCCTTATGTCAGTGTGGCATCCACTGATATTTGTACCTTTAGAATTATTTCTGGTATTTCATTTTAATAGCCTCAAGATATCAATGAGTTCAGATATTTCTTGCTAAAAGTGAACTTAAAATGATAGCAGGGAATAGCTAGAGGGAGTTGGAGCTTATCCACAAATTTTGTGTATGTCGAGAGACAGTATTCCACCAGTGTGGAAAAAATCGTTGCCAAGGCTATGACCATTACGGAGGTGTAGGAGATATCCCATACACAATGCACTTCCTCCAATCTCTTTGTTCTCTTCTGACTCAGAGGAGGTTGAATACGCAAACACGCTCTTGGCTTTTTTCTCCTTTCAAATACCCAAGATATGAAAAACAAGCAGATGATGTACACAGCATAGACGGGAAAAAGCTTAGATGAACATGAGGCAAACACAGACAAATTGGACAAAATTGGGTGGCATGGACGTTAGGCTGAAGGGCCTGTTTCTGTGCTGTCCAGCTCTATGATACCACAAGGTAGAAGTTAGTCCTCAGTCATATGTTTTACCTTTGCTACATAAAGGACACTGTCTGAGCTTCTGCAGCATTTTGTGTTTTTACTTCAACCATCGTGTCTACAGATTATTGTGATTTACTTCTTGGTGCGGAATTGCTGTAAGTTTCAAAAGTCAGGATCAGTCACTGCAATTCTTCTAGCTGAAGTACTGATCCAGGACAACTAAAAGGTAAGCTGACACTTGATTCTGGAATTAAGACAAACCTTGCAAAGGCATTCTTGTGGAAATCCCCATATCTTCTCATGTGCCACTTGATCTGCTTTTCTGGGTGAAGCTGAAGTCATGCTATTCTTACTAATTGATTATTGTTCCCTATTGCCAGAGAAGTAATAAACCTACAATTATAGACCTAGAACAGTACAGGACAGGAACAGGCCCTTTGGCCCATGATATTTGTGCCAAACATAATATCAATGAAACTGTTTATGCTGTTGCACGTGATACATATCTGTGCATTCCCTATAAATTCATATTTCTGTCTATAAGTCTCTTCAACACTGCTATTATATCTGCTTCCACCACTCATCCTGGCAGTATGTTTCAAACACTTACCTCCCAATGTGTGTTTAAAAAAAATGTGAACCTTTACACTTTTCCCCATTTACTTTAATCCAATGTCCTCGAATACACGACTTCCACCCTGAAAAAAAATAATTGTGATGATTTACCCTATTTCATGAAATTTCTTTCAAGTCAGCTACAAACCCAAGTTTGTACATTCTCTCCTTGTAGCTCATCCTTCTGAACCAAGCAGCTTCCTGGTAAGGGGCAGCATGGCTGACATAACAGTTAGCATAATACCTTTACAGCGCCAGCGATTGGATCCGGGGTTTGAATCCCATGCTGTCTGCAAGGAGTTTGTACGTTCTCCCCATGTCTGTGTGGGTTTAAATTTAATTTAAAATTTTAAAATTTAAAGTTAAATCTCTTCTGTATTCTTTTCAAAGCCTCCATGTACCCTCCCAAAATGGGGTGATCTGAATTGCAGACAATACTCCAAGGGCAGCCAAACATAAGTCATAAGGAGCTACAACCTGACTTCCTTACTCTTGTACTCAATGCTGTGACCAATGAAGGCAGCATACCATATTGTATATTGCCTTTATCACCCTCTCTACTTATGTGGCCACTTTCATGGAGCCATGGACTTGGAACCCACAGATTCCTCTGCACATCAATACTCTTAGGGATCTTGACATTTTAACTGTATTCAATGTTATAAAGTGCAACATCTCACACTTGCCTATATTAAACTCCATCTTCCATTTCTCTGGCTATAACTATTTTTTTATATATATAAATAACATTATTTTTCTGGAGTTAATTTTCACACTTACCTTCCGGAATGTCCATTCATACAGAACAATCTATGTACGGATATTGCCACGTGTTTAGGCTAAGTACCTTACGTACGGTCCTTACGTAGGCAGGCCATGGGTCAACATCGCCCATTACATTGCCCTTCAGTTCAGTCCACAATAATGCCTAGGGGTGCCGCAGGTAAAATTTCAGAACAGGAATGAGTCACTCATTTCCGTTGCAATCTTTTAACACAGGCTGCATTCCAGGAATTTGGGAATAATTTCCCAGAATGCAGCAGCAGTGTGAAAAACATATAACTTCTCTATGTCCTGCTGTATCCTTTGATATCCGTCCACACACTTTTTTTAATCATCTGCAAATTGACTAACCCACCCATCTACATTTTCATTCAAGTCATTTACATACATCACAAACACTGATCCTTGCAGACCACTGCTGTTCATGAACTTCCATTCAGAATAATACCCTTCCATCACTATCCCCTCTCTTCTATAGTCCTCACTTCTGAATCCAATCAATCTACCATGGATCCCATCCATAGTTATCTCTATGCAGACAATATTCATTGTGCAACACTCATCAGCCACCTTTGTTGCCATCTCAAAATACTCAAATCAAATTTGTAAGACAATACCTGCCCTGAAGAAAGCCATGCTGACTGTCCCTGATCTGGCCATGCCTTTACAAATGGGCATCAATTGTCCCAATCCTAACTGAGAGGAGTTTTCCTGTGGAGCAGGGAAGTAGTGGGCTTCAAGTGGTGCATGACAAAAAAAAAGTTGGAAAAGGCAATGCAATGTACTTAAAATGTAGGAAAAGGCAGGATATTGTCAACATCCATGCTTGGTCAAGCATGCCTTTTCTAAGGTCATGTTCATTGCTTTGTTGCAAATGACAGAGAAATAAAAAAAACCCAAAGAATGTTAGAAAAACTCAGCAGCCCAGGCAGCTCATGTGGAAAGAGAAACAGTTAACACTTTATCTGCTGAATGGGTCTAGAATCTAAAATATTAACTCTTTCTCTTTCCATAGATGCTGCCTGATCATTTGGGAATTTCCACCACTCTTTTCAAATCAAATCAAGTTTATTGACATTTGATGATACAAGTACAACCCGATGAAACAGCATTCTCCGGAACTTGGTGCAAAAACACACAGTCACTCGACCAGGCATAACATACATACAGACAAAGAATACATTTGCAGGACATGTATTCCTATATACAAATAAAAATTGTTTCATGAATTTGCGAGTCTCAAATGGTTAGTGTGAGCAGTTCATTTGATCGACTGTCTGTGAGAAGAAGCTGTTCCTCAGACTGGTGGTGCTGGTTCTGATAGTCTTTTTTTAAATTTCTGATTTGCAGTATGGCATTAATTTTTCATTAGCCCAGAGTGTGCCCGAATCTTTTCAATAGGAACTGTGCAGTCTGGCAGAACAAACCCAATCTGAAGCAATTAGTGCAAAGCAGTGGGAAATGTTTAGCGCTATTTCTGGCAGGAGTCATCTTGTGGTAGCCTGTTGGGATTCATTTTCCAGTATTTTGGAGAAGGGGTCAGGGTTTGGGTGGGCTCTGCATAGAAGGATATTATTTTTTCCTCTAGATCTCAACAATTTAGTTCAGTTCATTTTGATGTTTTTATAGGCAATATAGATTTTTTTAAAAAAGCTAAAGGAGCACGTGCACAGTTGGATATCAGTATCTGGAAAATGTAGGAAAGTCTGCAGGCACTGTAGTGCAACACAAAAATGCTGGAGAAACTCAGCAGATCATGCAGCAACCATAGGAAGGAAAGATGTACAACCAACATTTCGGGCCTGAGCCCTTTGTGAAGGTATGAGAAAATAGCAGGCAGGCATCTGAATAAAAAGGTGGGGGAGAAGGGAACAAAGGGGAGGGGGAGGAGCACAGGCTAACAAGCCAGACCTGGGTATGGGATATGGGTGGGAGAGTGGGAAAAAAATGGCTGGTGATAGAGGGAGGGGATGGCTCTCTGAATGGAGAGGGGAGGGGTGGGGAGCTGGAGGAAAGGAGACAGAGAGATAAGGAAGACAGAGGGCCTAATGGAAACTAGAGGGCAATGTTAATGATATCTGGTTGGAGAGTACCCAAGCAGATGTTAGCTGTTGCTCCTCCAATTTTCAGGTGGCCTCAGCTTAACAGTCAGGACAAGGGGAATCATGTCCTTATTGTGTTTAGTGTCGACGGGAGGCAGGGTAGATGTGCAGGAAATATAGGAGTTGCAAATAGGGCTCAGTTGAAGGCAGTAGTGGTCAAGGCACATTTTTTGAAGAAGCACATTTCGGATATTCTGGAATGTAAGAGTTCATTCTGGGAGCAAATACGACAGAGAAGAAGGAATTGAGAGAAAGGAATGGAATCGTTACAGGGGACAGATTTGAAGTGTAGTTGAGTTAAATGTGGGAATTGGCGGTTTTGTAGAAAATGCCTGTGGAGTTCAGGCAATTGTGGGAGTTAGGAGGTGTTATGTTTCACTGTCAACTTTCTTATATATTATTTTTAGAGTGAAAATTGGGGTCAATTATCAACATTAGGGTTAACCCTAACCCTAACCCTAACCCATTGTGCACATTTAAGGTTCTCAACCTTTTTCTTTCCACTCACATATCACTTTAAGTAATCCCTATGCCATTGATGCTCTGTGATTAGTAAGGGATTGCTTAAGGTGGTATGTGGGGGGGAAGAAAAGTTTGAAAACCACTGTTTTAATCGTACCTAATTGACTCGTTATGTTCATGGTTTCATGATTCCAAAGGAAATGGGTCAATGACAATTTTTCTCCAGCAAAATATTTCAGTAATTTGGATCTAGAGCAGTGCTTCTCAACTTTCCCTTCCCACTCACATACCACCTTATGCAATCCCTTACTAATCACAGAGCACCGATGGCAAATGGAATACTTAACATGCTACGTGAATGGAAAGAAAAAGGTTTAGAACCACTGATTTAACATAATTTATTCAATTTACTGGACAAATAAAATCACAGATGTTGCCAATAACACCTCAGAAGTTGTAGTGCCTTTGTCCAGTTTGAATAATTAAATTCCTTGCTAAATATAATTAATCTTAAAATGGATTGCAATAGCTGTGATTCTGATGCAAGCATAAACTGGGTTTTCACATGGCAGATGTGTGAAGGATATCCCTGGATTAGAATGTCCTGGGCTGGCTTCCAAAGTTCCTGTCTGAAGCAGCTGATGAAATTCTATTATTGTGTGTTTAATTTCTCCCAGTAGCCTGTAGGAGAAATCATGAGGAAACTTGAAATGCAATTCTCACAGTGCATACCTGCAGACAATACCTGCCACAATCGCTCCACAACAGATTTAATCTCACTGGCTCTTCACTCATTTCTGGATCACTTAGACAACAACTCTTCGTCGACTTCAGCTCAGTTTTCAACATCATCACCCCCTCAGTATTGGTCAACAAGCTCCAAAACCTTGGCCTCTGCACTGGGCTCTGCAACCGGATCTTTGACTTTCTCAATGGACAATCACAGCAATGTCAGCATTCACAGGCATTTCCACCCCAAATGAGGTATTGTGACCCCCTCAACTCATGCTAGGGTGGCCAGAGGTCTGGTTTTAGGCTGGACAGTCCAGCTTTTGTGTAATCTGTCCTCCATCTGGCGCCATCTTGAGCCAAATATTAATTTGTCCTCCATTTTGGGGTGCAGGGGCAGAAAGTGGGCACTTATCACGTTAAATGTGGTGTTTTGGGGTCCATAGGTGATGTGTGGCCATGATTTTTCTTGCACACGTGCACTAGTGCCGTGCATGCACAATGGATTAGAGTACCGGGGCAACTAGCATCACTTCCATCAGAGAGAGGGGAAGTGATGCTAGTGACGATAGGCTCCAGTACTCCAATCCATTGTGCCTGTATCAGCTGGCATTAGGCATACGTGCAAGAAGAAACTTGGTCGAGCACAGCCTACAGATACCGGAATGCCGCATTTAACATGGTAAGTACCCCCTTTCTGCTCACCCCACCTGCTAAGGGAGTTTTTGAGCGTCAGATTATGCCTCCCCGCATTTACCCTAATGACCCCTTGTTTTGGTGCCGACCCTGGACCACAGTCAGTACAAATTGGAAACAATGTCTCCTTCTCACTGACAATCAACACAGGCATACCCCAAGAATATATGTTTAGCCCACTGCTCTACTCACTCTACACCCAGGACTGTGTGGCCAGACACAATTCAAATGTCATCTACAAATGTGCCAATGACACTAAGGTTGTCAGCAGAATTACAGACAGCATTGAGAAAGTGTGCAGTAATAATAGATCAGCTAGTTGAGTGGTGTCACAATAACGGCCTAGCACTCAACATTAGCAAAACTAGGGAACTGATTGTGGACTTCAGGAGGGGAAAAACAGAACACAAACCAGACATCAAGGGGTCAGCAGTGGAAAGGTTAAGAACTTCAATTTTCTGGTTGTCAATGTGATGCTCTATTGAACAGAAGTAAGCACACAAATCATAAAGTCTGTCCTACAGGCTTTATTCAACATAAACTTCCACAGAGCTGGCTGTGAGAATGCTGTTGGAAGCTCTGAGACTGGCCTCGAAGGGCCGGATCTAGCTTATTATCCCGGAGGGTGATTGGCAGCCGACCGGGTGGGGCATGGTCCATTCAGGTTAGCTGATTGACAGCCGGCCAGGTGTTCTTCGGCAGGTACACAGGTTGCCCCCTGCAGTAGGCCAGTGGTGTATCACCACATTCACCCCCTTCTTTAAAATTGCCCCGGGAGCAGGGGGAAGGTTGCAGTCTGTGATCTACCAGAGCCCCAAAACATATGTACATTATTTACAAGTTTAGACGGTCTGGCAGCTGTCGGAGTCTCTGTGACCATTGCAGGGTTGGCTCCTGGTCACAGGTCAGCAAGGGTAAGCAGGGGCTAGGGGGAGAGGGCCAGAACGGCTGGCATGGTGCAACGTGGTGGGGTGGCCAGGGTTGAGGTGTGTGTGAGGCATTGGATGAGTACAGGGTGGGGGTGTGGGTTCATCCCCAATGGTTGGAGTGAGTCCTGGGTGCCCAGGAGCTCTTTGGTGTCCCACAGTGGTCCAGGGTCGGGGGAGTGTGTCAGGTCAGCGTGGTCCTGGGGTGAAAGATGCTGGTGGGCTATGGTGGGTGCTCCTGCTGGTGCCAGGTCCCTGGTTGAGTCAGTGTACTCCCTGCCACTGCTGAACCTAACGTAGGTGTAATTATGGTTTGCATGTAGGAGGAACACCTGCTCAACCAGGGATTCGGCCTTGTGTGCCTGCACGTGTCTATGCAGGAGCACCGGTCCTGGGGACGCAAGCCATGCTGGGAGTGATGTTCCCATAACTGATTTCCTGGGGAACGAAAACAGGCGTTCATAAGGGGTCTCGTTGGAAGCCGTGCGCAGGAGTGACCTAATGGCATGGAATGTCCTGCCAGTACTCTATGGACCACACCTTAGACTTAAGGGCCAGGAGGACTGCTTTCCAGATTACCCTGTTCTCATGCTCCACCTGTCCATTACCTCTTGGGTTGTAACTAGTTGTACGATTAGTTGCGATGCCCCTTGCTGTCAGGTATTGGCGCAGCTCCTCACTCATGAAGCTAGACCCCTGGTCACTGTGGATAAATTTCTCCAGGTTTGCAGCGTGGTCCTGCTGATCGTGGCCGCAGATGGTGACATTATCCAGGTACGGGAAAGTCGCCTTTAGCTTGTGCCGGTCTACCATGCAATCCATCTCCCACTGGAAGACAGAGACCAAATGAAACTCGGCGGAACTGATAAACACGCCCATCCACCTCAAAGGCGGTGTAAGGCTTGTCCTGCGGGTGGATGAGGAGTTGGTGATAGGCCAACTTCTGGGCAACGGTGGAGAAGACCCTGTAGTGGGCTATCTCGTTGACCATGTCGGCTATCCTCGGAAAGGGTTAGGCGTCCAGCTGGGTGTACCGGTTGATAATCTGGCTGTAATCCATGACCATCCTCGGCTTGCTGTCCCCCTTGACCACCAGAACTTGGGCTCTCCTTCGGCTATTGCTGGGCTCTATGTCACCTTCCGCCAGAAGCCGCTTCACCTCTGCCCTAATGAAGTCTCTGTCCGCGGCGCAATAGCGCCTACTTCTGGTGATTATCAGCTTGCAGTCTGGCATGAGGTGTGAGAAGAGGGTGGGAGGGGCAATGCTCAGCATGGAGAGGCCACAGTTTAGCAGTGGCCAGTTGCACAGCACGCTGTGGAGCATGAGTGGTGGTAAGGGCCCCCCCACTGCCGAAGGCGAGGGTGATGCTTTGCAGATGGCATTGAAAATCTAAGCCCAGAAGGAGCTGGGCGCAGAGTTTGGGCATGACCAGGAGCCTGAACTCGGTGTATGTCTCCCCCCAACAGTGAAGGTGGTGGGGTGGATTTTGAGTTTTAGGGAGTGGGCCACGCTCAGGTGAATGAAGCTCTCGGTGCTGCCACTGATACTTACAGCACGGAAACAGGCCATGTCAGCCCTGTCATTCCCCGACGTTGGAGGTGAGTTGCGGCCAGTGGCATCCTCTGCAGGTGTCATGAGAGTTGAGTGTTGACTGGTGGTGCTCTCCATAGGTGTGGGGTGCAGTGGGTGGCGATCGGCAGCGTCCAGAGGCATGGGTGGCATTGGTAGGACAGCCTGGTCAGCGCCTGTGTTGACCATGTCATTATCATAGTTGATATTGTGTTCTCTGTAGGCCTGGGAGGGCCCGGGTGGCAGTGGCACCTGTGCTTGACCTGCCCAAGAAGGCGGTGCCATGTGGGGGTGCATAGCAGCAGCATGGCTGGCCTTCCTCCCCTGCTGCGCTGGTTGTGCCAGGGGAAGTGACATCACGCTGTCAGCCGTGCTGGTAACGTCATCACGGGCGATGGAAATGACGTCATTCTGTGGACCAGAAGTGACGTCATTGTAGTCCGTGGACGTGGCGTCTTCGCGAGGCGGCGAGGGTGAGGGCTGGTCCGGGTGCATGGCATGTAGGCAGCGATCGTTGCTGGCAAGGCCAGAAGTAGGGCTGCTGAGTTTAGGGAGGCCAGAGTAGCTGTGGGGGCAATTGCACATGGCCGGGACCGGGTGGAAGGGGTGTTAGTCGTAGAGGGCCGCTGAGCTGCTGGTAGGCTTTGAAAGGCATATTTTAGCAAAGTGGCCTTTCTTGCTACATTTTGAACAGTACTGATTTCTGGCCAGGCAGTTTTGGCACGATCGATGATCTGACCCACACTGGGACCCACAGTACTTACAAGGGCGCTGGGCGCCCACAGCAGCAATGTTTTTATCCGCCATCTGGTTTTGGGCCACAGCTGCTGTCTGTGCTGACCATGCGGAGGCCTGGGGAAGCCTAGAGACGAAGGCTTTGGTGTGCAGGGCAGCTGCTTCTAAGATTCAGACTACCTTCACTGTTTTGGCCAGGGAGTAGATATTGTCCTCTAGCAGCTTCTGCCTGACAGCTCTTGTGCGTAGATCCGGACATAGGCATCTCTGATCAATCTTTCAACCTACCTTTCATTTACCCCGGGTTCTACCAGACACGGTCAGGCTAACTCACTTAGGGGTCCCAGGTAGGACTCGACCATCTCTCTGGGAAGCTGGGCACGAATACTTAGAAGGTACCTTGCAAAGACCACGTTTGTGGAAGGTTTATACATGGTTTCTAGGGTATTCATCACTTCCAAATACCCGGTGCAGTCTTTGAGTGCCTGGAAGGCTCAGGGACCCAGCTTCTAGCGGAGTAAAACAAGCCTTTTTCTGTCGAAGTCCAGATTATTGTCAGTGTGTCCCTCGATGATTGCTTCAACCATGTGCTTCCAGATTTCAAAGCATGGCTGCACTTCCGGATGGCATGGGTCGACTTTGAAGCTCTCGCCGCTCCAGAGCTTCTCCATGGCAGTTTCAAATTTTATGTTGAATAAATTGTGGTGCGCTATCAAACAGAAGCAAACACACAAAACATAAAGTCTGTTCTACAGGCTTTATTCAACATAAACTTCCACAGAGATGGCTGTGAGAATGCTGTTACAAGCTCTGAGACTGTCTTTGAAGGGCCGGATCTAGCTTATATCCTGAAGGGTGATTGGCAGCTGACTGGGTGGGGATTGGTCCATTCAGGTCAAATGATTGACAGCCGGCCAGGTGTTGTCTTCCAGTGCTCTTCAGCAGGTACACAGGTTTCCCCCTGCAGTTGGCAAGTGGTGTATCACCGCAGTCAACATCTCTGAAGATTTATCCTGGGCCTTTCATATCGATGCAGGCATGAACAAGGCTCGGCAGAAGCTATACTTAGTGAGAAGTTCTAGGAGATTTGGTATGTCACTAAAGACTCTTGCAAATTTCTACAGGTGTATCGTAGAGAGCATTCTCACTGGTGCATCACTCTCTGGAATGGAGGTGCCAATACACAGTAGTGCAGAGAGTTGTGAATTTGACCAGCACCATTATGGGGATCAATCTTCACTGCATCAAGGATAGCTACAAGAGGCAATGTCTTAAGAAAGCAGCCTTTATCCTCAAAGTCCTTCACCATCAGGAAGGAGGTGCACAGCTCCCAGTGATACAACAGCAGCTTCTTCCCCTCTGCCATTAGATTTCTGAATGGACAAAGAACTACAGACACCATGTTATTTTCTCTTCTGCACCATTTTAAAAATATATTTTTAAGCATTATTTTCATTGTAATGCTACCACCAAACAACAAATTTCATGACATCTTCTTGACAATAAATTCTGATTCTAATTCTGAACCTTGATCTGAGCAACTGAGTAAGTGGCCTTGTTACAGAACATGTTCTGCATCACAACCCTCCTGAAGACTTTAAAGATTATCAAAGTGCTGTGTAAACTAGAATTCAATGTCACATCCTTGGAAACATAAGCAGATAGCTCTGAATTTGTCATCTTTCTTAATGCTTGGCAGAGATAATTTGATCACGAGTCATTTACAAAAAAAAATTTGAGCGAGTGAAAAATGCTCCTGCAGGCCTGGATGTTGAGCCCTGGGGCATTTTGCCTCCTGAGGTTTATTTTCCTCCCTGAAGCATGGTAAACAGAAACGAATCTACAAAGAAATGCTATCATGTAACCAGCTGTACCAGAGGTCCCAGCACACTCAATCATACTACACCAAGATAGGAATGCCTACCATTCTTTCCCAAGACAGCATTTTGGCAAGTTAGATCACCTGGCTGGGCTCCTTTTGCCTAAAAAGAGCAGTTCTGGAGATCAGGACAGCTAGAATGTGGTCACAGGAGACTGAAGAACATTTACAGGACTTCCTCGAGTCCACGGATTGGGCGGTGTTCAAAGACTCTGAATGATTACAACAGGGCTGTCACAGACTTTATTAAAACAGCTGTGAATGAGTGTGTCCCCTTCTAATAATTCAGGGTTTTCTCAACCAGAAGCTGAGGATGAACGATGAAATCCAGAACCTGTTGAGAGCCAGATCACAATCATTTAAGTCCAGAGATCCAGATCAAAACTGGATCAGGTATGACCTGCGAAAAGCTATCTCCCAGGCAAAGTAGAGATTCCTGTCCATATCTGAGAATGATGTGCATGCTGCCTTCAGGAGAGTGAATCCGAGGATAGCAACCAGAGTACCTGGCCGAGTATTAAAAATCTGTACTGACCAACTTACAGATAATTTCAATGTCTCACTCCAGCAGGGTGTGGTAGCCACCTGTTTCAAACAGACGTCAATCATCCCAGTGCCCAGAAAGAGTAATGACTATTGACCAGTAGCACTTATATCAACAGAGATGAAGTGTTTTGAAAGGCTGGTGTTGAAGCATATAAGCTCCTGTCTGAGCAGTGACATGGATATGTTCCAGTTCACCTATCATAGCAACAGGTCTACAGAAGATGTTATCTCACTGGCAAAGCTCTAGAACACCTGGACAGTAAAGATACTTACATCAGGATGCTTTTTATCGACTACAGTTCTGCATTTAACACCATCACCCCCTCAAAACTAATTGGCAAACTCCAAGGCCTGGGACTCAATGCCCCACTGTGTAATTGGATCATGTATTTCCTCATCTCCAGACCACAATCAGTAAGAATTAGAAGAACATCACCTCCATAATCTCTAATGGGGCACCATGGGGCTGCATTCTTAGTCCCCTGCTCTACTCACTTCACATCTACAACAGTGTGGCTTGGTTCGACAAATTTGCCAATGACACCACGGTAGTGGGTTGTATAAAAGAAGGGGATGAGTCAACATACAGGATGGAGATTGAAAACTTGGCTGAATGGTGCACCAACAACAACCTTGCACTGTGTCACCTAAACTAAGAAGCTAATTGTTGAATTCAGGAAAAGAAAGCTAGAGGTCTACAATCCAGTGATGATTGGGGGATCAGAGGTGGAGAGGGTGAGAAAATTTAAGTTCTAGGGAGTCATTCTCTTGGATGATCTTTTCTGGGACCCAACACACTAATGGCATCATGAAGAAAGCACGTCAGCGCCTCTACTTCCTCAGGAGTTTGTGAAAGTTTGGCATGACACCAAAAACCCTAGCAAATTTTTACAGATACATGGTGGAAAGTGTGCTGACCATCCGCATCACGGCCTTGTATGGGGACACTAATGCCCCTAGCGTAAACCCTCCAAAAGGAAGTGGACATAGCCCAGGACATCACAGGCAAAATGTTCCCCACTATCGAGAAGATCTACAGAGAATGCTGCTGTTGGACAGCAGCAGCAATCATCAAGGATCCACACCACCCAGCACACGTTCTGTTCTCGCTGCTATTATCAGGAAGAGGTATAAGTTCCACAAGACTCACACCACCAGGTTCAGGAACAGCTGCTGCCCCTCTACCATCAGACTCCTCAACAACAAATCCAATCAGAGATTAATTTAAGGATCCTTACCTGTGCACTTCATTGATTTTTTTAAATTCTCTCTGTATTGCAGTTTGTTTACAGTTCTTTATTTATTTACATGTATAGACTGAGTACAGTTTTTTTGCACTACCAATTAGTGATAATTCAGCCTTGCCCGCAGAAAAAAAGAATCTCAGGGTTGTATGCAATGTCATGTATGTATTCTGACAATAATCTGAAACATTGCAAATCCAAAGTTTCAAGGACCAGAAGCAAAATTGGAGAGGTGGTGAGGGTGATATCTTCTAAAAGGAGCAAAAGAACTTTATGAGGTTACTAAGGACTCTACAACTCCACAAGTCCCCTCATCATGCATCACAGTTCTTTCGTGGGATGGATTCCAACTGTGCCCGACTCATGGGAAAGATTGTGAATGCAATTACCGAGTTTAAATAGAATTGAGGTATAAGAACATAGACTTTATGAGTAAGGTTTGCTTGCTGGTGCCTCTGCCAGGGTACACCAGTGAGTTGTTCCAAGTGGTCAGTGGGATCCTGCAGGTCCAAATTTCTAGAATTTAACATTTAAATACCTCCATCCACAAGTCTCACCCTTTTAATTGTGATTTTTGTAATCTTGGTTTCTCACTCCTTGGTGCTACCCAGGATCCTTGCTGCTTCCTTGGAATATATCTTGGGAATGCCACACTGCTGCCAGAGGTATTTAAACACACAGGTTGCGTCCATTTTGACCTTAAAAAGATAATTTACATATTTTCAGTCAGCTTTGACGAATCTAGTGAGATTACTGATATAAATTCATGGTATTCCATTGGTATTTGATGATATTATAGATCCATGTTATTCTGATGACGGCTTTGTAATGCTTTAGGAATCTGGAACCTGGAGCTACAGTCCTGACTCGGAGCATTGAACACGTGTTCACCACTGAACAATGTGCTGAAGAGATACAGAACTTGTGGGTGTGGTGGCATTGGAGTAGGCACTGAGACCCACGCCACTCAATGTCTCTAAAGGGACCCTCTTTTGCTCCTCTTTTGTGTTTTAATCATGACGCTGGACCTAGTTGGTGGCTCTTTGCGGGGCCTTGTGTACATGACAATAAATTGAATATTAATCAATTCCATTCTGATATTGACAAAATAGGTTGGAAATAAATATCTGCATTAAATTTCAGTAAATCATTTCAGAATTTTTTTGACAACAAATGATCTTCCTTTAAATCCCTTGCTGGAATAAGGCTTGTTGACCAGCTACTCTCCTGGTACCTTATTTGAATGCCATACCTTTTTCATCAGTATATTCAATTTGGACAGAAAATATCTATTCCACCCAGAGAATGTGTACCTGTGGTGAAAATGGATTATTGCTTCATCTTCGATGTCTGTCTCAAAATCAAAACATAAATCTGATTTAGGATCAAGTATTTCCATAATTCTGCATCCAAGATTCTTGAGATCTTTTGGAAGATTTCAAAGACTTAGCAATCATTACACAATGGAAAAGAAACTATCGTAAAATCAAACTGATTTGGTAAGTTTTCAGAGTATGGCCACAGCTTCCTATTTTTTTTAATCTTATTTTTCAAATAACCCCCTGTGCAATTGAACCACATATCTATTATTTCCTTTCTCTGCTTTTTGTTTTGTTACCTGTAAATTTATTTTACTATTTCTGCAGTCTTGTCATAATCAAAGACATTTCCAGTGATTATAGCTGATACAGTGAGCATTTTAAGGTGATGTCCCAGTCCCAATGAAGTGGGGCCGAAGAAAGACTTTGAATAAACAGGGAAGAGATCACGGATTATCATCCAGTTTACAAGATTCCAGACAGGGAGCAGCATAACCAGCACATCTTAGCTCCAATGAGCTGTAACCCTGATGGCCTGGAATGTCAAAGGTCACTGGACAGCATCATCCTTAAAGCATACATCATCATGCTAGCATGCCAGGGTTTTGCTGACAAGAGTTTTTGCAAGGATGGAATTTTAGTTTGGACTTCAAATATGCAGAATAGGGCAGCTCAGTTGGCGTAGCAGTTAGTGCAACGTTGTTACAGCACCAGCGATCGGGACAGAATTTGAATCCCACGCAGTCTGTAAGGAGTTTGTACGTTCTCCCCGTGTCTGCGTGAGTTTCCTCTAGGACAGGGGTCTCAAGCTTGCGACCAGTGGGCCAACTGCGGCCCTCGGGACGATAGTTTGTGGCCCCGCCTTAATATGAAAGTTTAATGTTAGTGCGGCCTGCGAGTTTGATATGATTGGCACTTTTCAGTGTTGTGTGCGGAGCTGAACAAACCTATCAATCACGGTGGGGTATATTGCTCTCGGGTGCGGGACATCGGCTGGGCTTATTGCGAATATAAGCATATTTGTGTGCATTTTCTATTTGTCGGCACATGCGCA